>NC_050177.1:31135065-31137565 GCF_008315115.2 Sander lucioperca
AACACTTTTGGCTATTTTTTCAATGTTTTTGGCTATTTGTTCTATGTTTTTGGCTATTTTTTCAATGTTTTTGGCTATTTTTTCAATGTTTTCATCTCTTTTGTCAACACTTTTGGCTCTTTTTTCTATGTTTTTGGCTGTTTTTTCAATGTTTTTGGCTATTTTTTCTATGTTTTCGTCTCTTTTGTCAACACTTTTGGCTCTTTTTTCTATGTTCTTGGCTCTTTTTTTGACGTTTTACACTTCTTTTCACTATCATGTATAACCACCACTAACACCAACTTATTACCAGTTTTACATTTACTACATATTTGGAATTCATGGTCAATAAAAAAACCTCATTTATAGGAGATTATACTTAATTCTTGAGTTAAAAAAGCAGAAATGATGAATTATTTAGACTCATATTAAATGAAGGATAATTACAGGGGGGTATATGTCAATGTTCAGTCTAGTTATGAAACATTTTCTTTTTCAAGTGCAATAGTTTTTATAAAACACCCAAAAGTCAATGAAAGTAGATCCTATCTTTTGTTGTATTTGCGAAGCGCAATGTAAGGAATCATCTGTGTTATTTTGGGGGTAATTAAAATTAGGTAACCCATATTTCTGATATAGACATTTTGAAAAACAGGTCAAATTTGAAGACAACATAAGGGGAGACACTACAGGCAAAACCATTATTTCCATTATGTCCCCCCCCCCAATATTTAGAAGAGGTAGATATGTCCCCCCCAATAAATATGATTGGTTTTGGGAGATTTTTGTTTGTCGTTCTTCACGAACTTTTTGTATTTTTTTCCGACCTTTATTTTTCAACGTTTGCATTTTTTTTGGACGTTTTTGATGGTGTTTTTTGACGGGTTATTCTATATTTTTTATGAAATTGTGGAAAAAAAGAGACAACAACGTCAAAAAAAGAGAAACATGTTGGAAAACGCAACAAAAACGTTGTGAAAAACTAAAAAAGGCGACAAAAACGTTGAAAAATTGTCCAAAAAAGCTTGAAAAAGACAGAAAAATTCCCGAAAGAAGTTCCAAAAAAAGGGGGACAAAAACAGTGAAAAAAATGTCTAAAAAAATCTACGCCTATGCTGCTACTTCTAAAAGTACATCTCTGTAGTACTGAAAAGTTTTCAGAAATTAGAAAGTATTATATTATAAATATAACTTCATCTCAAAGTAACTGGGTCACAAAATGTTTGTTCTTTCTTTGACATTTTTGTCTCTTTTTAACTATTTTTTTCAATGTTTTTTAAGATCCATGCAGACATGTCCCAGGACCTCCCTAGATATATAATAATAATAATTAATAATAACATAATAATTATAATATAGAATTTTTTTCAACGCTTTTGATGTTTTTAAGTTTTTTTTAACGTTTTTTCGAAGTTCATTTTCAATGTTTTTTGTTGTTTTGTTTTTTTTTACCTTTTTGGGGCTGTTTAAAGTTTTTTTTTTCTGACACATTTGACATTTTTCTTCTTTCTTTTCACTTTTCGCCCAACTGAACAAGTGAAAACCCCTAGACGGTGAACCCTGAGATGTTTAGCTGCTGATCTGTTTCATCTCACTCTCTTCTTCCTCCTCAGCCTCTTGGACTCCTCCTCTTCCTCCTCCTCCTCTTCCTCCTCCGGCCCCGCTGATGTAGCTCAGTCTACGGCCTCCTTCCTCCACTCCTTCCCCCCCCTCAGTCCCTCCTTCCCCCCCACTCTCAGCCCCTCCCACCGGGCCTTCCTCCTCCCCAGCCCCGCCTCCTCTTCTTCCTCCTCCTCTTCCTCTTCCTCCTCCTATAGCCCTCTCTGCGGTGCACAGGAGCCCGACTCCCCGACAGAATGTAGTTCCAGCGGCGGAAGTGTCCGAGGCTGTGACACGGTGCCAGAGGCTTCGGTGCCATTTTCTGTCTTGCAGGCGGACTCGTATTCAGCGCAGGTGAAAAACTTTACAACTCTGAATGAAGACTTTATTTTCTAACATGCTTTCTCAGCTTCAGTCTTTCTTTTCTGGGACGACCGGTCACGTGACGAAGTTTAGCCGAGGGAAGGTGACTGTGAGCCGGCTACAGAGCACCGTGACAGAGGCCGTTACAGTTGAGTTTAGCCGACCAAAAAAAAGTGAGCGTCATGCGGTACCGACAGTTAAGTTAAGACACCAAAACGACAAGTTAAGATTAGAAAAAAGATTGTGGTTTGGGTTAAAACACCATCCCCCTTAAAGTGCTCATATTATGCTTTTGGGCTTTCCCCCCTTTTCTTTATTGTGTTATATATCTTTTTTGTTCACGTTACAGGTTTACAAAGTGAAAAAGCCCAAAGTCCTCCCCAAAGGGACTTACCATCTCCAACAGAAAAAACTGTTCACAAACTGCTCCAAACAGCTCTGTTGTAGTCCAGCCTTTACTTCAGAGACAAACGTGGTCACTTTGGAACACACGTTATAATGCTCGCCTAGCTGCTAGCATGGCACGCCCTCATACTCTGCTTCTGACTGGCTAGTAGTC
>NC_050177.1:31147565-31260065 GCF_008315115.2 Sander lucioperca
CCTTGGGGGGAGCCAGTGCTGAGTGTAAGGGGGGAGGAGAGATGGTGGCTGAGTCTCACTTGTTGTGGTCTGTTGGAGAGGAAGCCAAAGAGTTTTTTTAATCAGAATGTCCGGGATTATTGTGTTGAAGGCTGAGCTAAAATCTATGAAGAGCAGCCTTACATAGCTACCTGGGTGTTTGAGGTGGCTCAGCATTGAGTGGAGGGTGATGTCGATGGCATCTTCAGTAGAGCGGTTTGCCCTATAGGCAAACTGGTGAGAGTCAAATGATGGTGGGAGGCAGGCCTTGATGTGCTGGTCAACCAGCCTTTCCAGGCATTTCATTACTACTGGTGTGAGTATGATTGGCCTAAATTGTTCAGGCTTTTACGAGCTGATGTTTTTGGAACTGGGATGATGATGGCGGATTTCCAGCAGGATGGGACAATGGCTTGGGTCAGGGAGATGTTGAAGATCTCAGTGAGAATCCCTGTTAGTTGTTCTGCACAGGCCCTGAGACCTTGAGACCTTGGTAATACCTGAATAGACGGTCTGGACTGATGCTTATGTAAAGGTTCAGGTTAAATCCTGCTAAATGGGAGAACTCTGCCACCTGCTGTTGTAAATTTCATTGAGTAGAGCTGTAAAATTCCAAATTTGACTACAATTAATTGTCTCAGAAATAATTCTAATTAACAAACTAACATCATTCATTTTAGGGCTGTCAATTGATTAAAAATGTAATCTAATTAATTACTCTGTAATTAATGAATGAATTATTTTTGCTGTATAAGTATTTTAAATATTTCAATTCAAATGAATCAATGAATAATCAGCATTAGTGACATTAAAGTATTTTTTTTTATTATTATTTTCACTGTTCATGTAATGGCCATAACAATCAACAATATGACCTAATATGCTCAGGAAATACATTCAAAATTGCTACAGGAATAGGGTTGAGTATCGTTTGGGTTTTTTCCGATACCAGTGCTAAAGTGATACTTTTAAAACGGTGCCGGTGCCTTAACGGTGCCTGAACCGGTAATTTTTTAAGAAAGTAAAAAAAACGATCAATATGGAATGGATTAATCTCCGTATTTTTTCTCCGATTAATTAACCGAAATGAATGCGTTATTTTGACAGCCCTAATTTATTTATGTATCACGTTTTGAACAAATAAATACCATGATACATCTTTTGTTACATCAATGTCATGTGACCCAGATAATGTAATAACACGATTACAGAGTTACACAATTACAAGGTAAACTCCGTCTCTTTATAATCATAAAAAAACATTGTATTTAGTTCTTAAAATAACATAATATTGACAATTACCATTGGTGTGTAGGATAGGGTTCTTGCTACCTTCCAACAAGACTACCTGGATGCATTGTATGTGTCAAATGTTGTTATATGTGAACGAAAAATCTAATAAAAAGATTTATGGAAAAAAAAGGCCTTGAAATCCTGGAGGGTCTGCTAAAGACACAACAGTCACTTACATTCATATGGTTGTTTCCCTGTCATACTGGACCAAAGGAGTATCGCATAACTGAAAGACAGACAGAGAGAGTTTCATGTCAGGATTATTATCCATATCATAACAATCACACCCTGGTTGATTGATGGCAAGGGTTTGTTGTCGTCTGTAAATTAATGCTCATGTGAGAATGAGGATATTCAATGACAATAAGGAAATCTGTGCATGAAGTCATATTAGTATTCCTCCTACCTGAAAACAATTCCCTTTCCTGTTAAAGGACTAAGCGACTGATATTTTGACTTCCTGTCAATACTGAACATTTGTTAGCATGGCAGCTGGAGTGATCCCGTCTCCAGTAATTATTTATTGTATGATAAATAAAACACTTTTATTCAAGTGCTGGTTGGATGCTCTTGTACCTGTAGATATCAAAGGATCTGGAAGGTCTGTATGATGCTTCAAATGCCTCTGGTGGCATGTAGTTAAGCGTCCCTCCTAGTGGTTCACCGTTCTTGGGAACATATGTGACGCTGCAGGAAATCCGGGCAAGGCCAAAATCTGTAAGCTGCAGAGAGAATTAGCAAAGACAGGAAGGAGGCAGAAGAGGTTCTTTATTTGGTAACACTTTATTTGAAGGGGTGTGCAGAAGACTGACAAATGAAGGAGTCTATCAATGTTCATGACGGTTGTAATTAAGAGTTATTTGGTAAATAATGACACTAATGCTAAGTTAGCATTGTTTGAAATGTTTGTGTTATGACAACTTGACATTAACCTAAACAACATAACCTGTCATAAAAATGTCATAGCAGGCGTCATTATGAAATTTTAAGAAACAATTTAGCTTTATGTGTTAACATGACCTTAAACTGTCATTAAAGCTTTAGTGCGTAATTTTTTTATATTAATGAACGTCCGTTACATTCAAGCCAAATGAGTTGTTAGAAAGCTAATTAAGACTATCAGCTCCACACAACTCTCTGTGTGGGTTGGTTTTTACATTGGCCGTCATGAGACTATTAGGGTTAGACAAAGACCTTGACACACGGGTAGTACAGGTGAACTGGGAACGTCTGGAGCAGCCCCCTCACTTTGACATCTCTCCATTAGTGTATGAGCATGTTTGTAATTCAGGCCTGTGTGCAACTGTACTAACAGAGTGAAAATCGTGAATTTCCCCTCAAGGGATAAGTAAAGGCATTCTTCATCTTCTTCTTTGGTGAGATGTTTTAAAAGGCAGAGCAACAGGAAACGGCGAGACATTATACAGGTTAACATTTACAGACAGAAGACAAGACGCCGATAGCACCAGCAACAACTAAACTAACTAAAGTTTATTATTATTATCACTTCCAATTCAAGCTGCTATCAATGTTAAGACTTTTTCTGTAAAAATAGTAGTAACAGCGCAGGGTGTAGCTAGTTGTAATTGCTGTGTAGTGTGTGTGTGTGTGTGTGTGTGTGTGTGTGTGTGTTTGTGTGTCTGTGTGTGTGTGTGTGTGTCTGTGTGTGTGAGTGTGTGTGTGTGTATGTCTGTGTGTGTGAGTGTGTGTGTGTGTGTGTGTGTGTGTTCCAGATGTTTTATTTTAAATCTAAAGATTATGTGATGTTGTATATTATATGAAGGAATATCAATTGTCTTTAATTCATTTATATTAGTTGTATCTTGCAGTGTTGTCAGTGTTATAAACTTGTTATAATCAACACGATATCGACCCAGAAAATAATTTCTTCTTTAACATCAATGACCACTGCAGCTATTACACCGATGATCAGTACAACAAGACAATCAACACAGATCGGAAACTATCAATTATTCATTTTAACACTAGAAGTCTGTATGCAAATGTTCTCAACATTAAGGAATATTTATTCACAAAACTGTTTAACATAACTGCAATATCAGAAACGTGGGTTAATCCTGAAAAAGGTATGGACTTTGAGTTAGATGGTTATGAACTGAATTATAAGAACAGGGAGAACAAGACTGGAGGAGGCGTGGCTGTGTATGTGGACAAAAACCTCAATTTAAAGGTGGTAGAGGGAATGACAACTGCAATAGGAAATTTAGTAGAATGTTTAACAGTTGAAATCTGCATCAAAAAGAAAAATAATGTAATTGTTAGCTGTATCTATAGAGCACCAGGTTCCAATATTGAACTATTCAAGGGGTGGATGGAAGAAATGTTCACAATGTCAAATCAAAACCAACTGAAGAGTTTATGTCTAGTTTTACTTCCTGTGTTTTCCTGTCTTTTTTTGATTACTCTGCCTCTCCTAATGTGTTTCAACTGTTGTATCACCTGTTCATTGTTTGCTCATTACTTCTTGTATTCAGCCTCTTTGTTCCCTTTGTCTCTTGTCAGATCGTTTTGTGTCCTTGCCCCATCAGTTTGTGTTGATTCTGGTCGTGTTTCCCAATGTCAGCTCTCGTCAGTTTCTGTGCTTCCTACTTATTCCTGTTTTTGTACTCCCTTGGTTTTTTGGATGCCTGTTGACTTCTTTTTGGAATTGTTTTTTGCCTGCTGCTTCTCTTAGGACTCCCTTGGTTCATTTTTGTGTTTTCATCAATAAATCTTCAACTTTCTTCTGCCTGCCTGCCTGCCTCTCCCTGCATTTGGGTCCTTTAATTCCCTACATCGTAACAATGTACAGCTTAAGCCTCTTTCCAAAAATCACTAGACCCAGCAGGATTACATCTCACTGTGCCACGTTGATTGACAACATATTTACCAATACTACAGAAAATACACAATAAGTGGATTAGAGTTTAGTTTCTCTGGCCGAGCCTGACCCGAGCCAGGCCGTTATTGTCCGCCACTATCCTCGGGCCGGGCCGGGCCCTTGATCAAGCATTTGTGTTTTTGTTTTTTTAATCATTAGGGCTATATTTAGGCCAAAGTAACATATGTGTCCAAAAAGTTACACAAGTTGGACTACAGTTACAAAATGCAACATGTGCCATGCGCGAGTCTCCTCTTCTCGCACACATCACACCGGGTCTGCTGGGCTGTATGGTGTAGCATCACACCAGGCCTGCTGGGCTGTATGGTGTAGCTTAAGTGCAACATGGAGCTTGAGGATGTAAAGAAAAAAAGAAAAACAGGAGAATTACCTTTGAGCAAGAAGTTTGGAGTAAAGTCGGAGGTATGGAACAATTTTAAACAAGTCGTGGGCAGTGACAACATATGTGTCGGCTTTGTCGAGTGCATTAAGTGCGGCACGCTGCTCGCCTATGACAGCAAATAAACGGGGACTTGGATGATGAGCAGACACATGAAGCAGGCCGTGGCAGAAAAGATGATAGTCAGCCTTCAACGTCCTCTTTTGTTACTTCTCCAAGCATGAGGGCGAGGCAAGCCCTCACAGAGAAATGCGTTGAGTTCTATTTTTTTACGTTTCTTCATTCGGATCCATTTGCGATCCATTCAATTCTGAATTAACAAACAACGCAGTATACATGCTTCGCTCTTGTTGCATTATTCATTAAGATCACTTTAAACAGATTTCTGTAGTTCAAACAACTCTGAATTGTAGTTGAGAATGTCAGTTATAACAGCCCACGTATAAAAAAAATGTCGGGTCGAAATCTGTCTGTAATGTGTCGGGCCGGGCCGGTCTCGGACACAACGTGCACGGGCTCGGGTTGGGTCGGGCTTGATTTTTTGGGCCAGATCTAAGCTCTACCAGTGTTTACAGTTTTTGATAATGACTATAAGAAAGAAAAGCAGGAGATTAAATTTGAGTACATACAAGTATGGACATAAGTGGCAATAAATGCTTTAAAAAATGAATTACTAAATCAAAATGGGGAAAAGGTGTATAATGAAGAAAACATTGATAAAGCGTATGATATCTTCTTAAGGCTATTTAAATTGTTGTACGATAAAAATTGTCCATTTAAACGAATCAATAGAAAACTTAAATATTCAGAGAGACCATGGTTAACAAAGGGATTACAAAATGCCTGCAAAAAATTACTATATAAGGATTTCATACATAATAGAACCAAATATGTAGAAACAAAGTATAAGAAATATAAATATAAGCTAACTAGTATTATGAGGTAGTGTAGGAAAGAATATTATAGAAAATTATTGGATATTAATACAAACAATATTAAAGGTTTATGGAATATATTAAATAATGTTATTGGTAATGGTTCTAAACAACTTAATTATCACCATCACTTTATTGATAATTATATGAATATTAATAATATGGATGATGTAGTAAATGGCTTCAATAATTATTGTGGGAATGCTGTTCACAATAATATTAATCCTTAGAGATTTTGGGACAAAGAGTCTATGTACATGAAGGATTGTTTGTTCCACAATGACTAAACTATCATATCTGCAGAGAGTCAGTTACTGGCTTGTAAGAGAACTAAAATCCAAACTTTAAGAGTCTGACTGGCCAACAGGAATAAAAGACGGGAAAAGCAATAAGATGAGACAGACATTAGGCAGAAAGGTTGTAACCCTAGTGCTACCAAAGCAGAAGGTAATAGCAGAACCATTAAAAGGTGAAGGAAGTAAGGTCAGTATTGGGATGGGAGTTATTGTTGAGGAGTCATTCTGCAGGAATGAAAACAAGGCAGACATTTAGAAACTTTGGTTTTTGTCATCACACAAGGCTATTTGATTATGAATTATTGATATAATCAAGTGTAGCAGTCATTAACATCTGTCCGTGTTTTTAGACAGCTGTGATGCTCCACCAGATGTTCCAGCTGCAGTCAGTTAGCTGCACATGTCCAAACTGTGCAGCTTGATGCAGAATCAACAGTAGCAGTTGACAGGCTGTTGTTGTACCTCACATTCCTCCTGTTTAACAACACTGGGCACTTTTCCCCAGGTTGGTGAAAAGACTTGGGTGACCATATTTGGCAGGAGGTTTAGGGCTCCCCCCCTTAAGAAAATGTGACGATTTAAAAAAAAATATGACAGCATTTTGGAGCATTATTATCACCATATCTGTGTCTAAAACAGTTAGTTGTGATGCTCAGATTGATGTTACATTCACTTGGCTTCGGTACTGTCCAAAACTGTTGGAGTCTGTGATGAAGACTGAAGCTAAAAGATCAGATATAATATTCACAAAGTCAACATTAATTAAAGTGGTTGTACTCCCAGTTTGTGTGTTGGTTGGCTGTCCCAGCTGATTTCTGCTGATTGGAAACATCTCCAACTTTCCATCCGACAACTGAAGAAGGAAAGTGAACCGACAGCAGCACCTGTCTGTCCATCAGTCACCTGGAGGGACACGCGCTTCTGCTGTTCTGACAAAAAGTGATCGCATTCCCTACCTTTACACTGAAAGGTTGTTTCTGACTCAAAAATACTGGATTTCAATTATATCTGACAGATTATAGCCCACAAGAACTTAACCAGTTTAAATACATTCTTTAAGAAGCAATACATCCATAAAGTGCACGTTTCCACTTGCCAAAAAGTGATCGTAGCTCCTAGCTTGTGTTTGAACGGTTGTTTCTGAAGAGAAGATGAGAGCGAGCAAACAAGACACATGTTCATGTCTTAATCATCTAAATAATCTGCCTCAGGTTGAGCAGAATAGAAGTGAAATAAAAAGTGACCAAACTAAACTAAAGATTAAAGTCAAAGTAGCAATAGGCTACCACAGTGTAGAAATACTCTGTTACAAGTAAAGATCCTGCATTAGAAAGTCTACTTGAGTCAAAGTAGGCTACATACTTACTTAGCACTAACTTGAAGTATTCAAAGTAAAAGTACTCACTGTGTACATTACAGAGTGTGAAATTATGGAGCCTTGAAGGTTCTGAAAGATTATATATTTTCTATCTTAGGCACAAGTCTTATTATGGTGTGCAACAAGATTAAAATGATAGATTTTGAAAGCCTTCAGTCTGAAAAGGTTTAATGAACAGGCTCTTTTAGCGCGTTCATGCACAACACTGATGAGCAAGTTGAGCAAAAGTATGAAAGAGACCAACAGGAGAAAACTAACAACAACACAGAATGAATCAAGTGTTAGGAACATTAATAAAATACTCATGGAAAGTCATAATTATGACTTTGTGAGGCAAAATAACATGAGGAGATCCACCTCAGGCTGAATACTGATGATGGTGAATGCAAGGGGGGAACTTCGGGTTCAACATTGTTCAAAAACAAATTTGTGCCTTTTCTGCATTAATTTAAGGTGCAAATGTCTTTATGTATGTAAAGGAAATATAATAGGTTTTTGGAGTAGGCTGCACTGAGTTAAATAGATTTTGATTATTGGGGGGGGGGTATCAATCTGAGTAAAGAGAGTCAACTGATGATGAAATCATGATATGATCAAATGAACAAATGATCTCCCTCAAGATGAAACGTATAGATTTTATTAAAAGCATTTAGAAACATTAGACTATATGATGATTGTTTATAGAACCATTTGTTTTCCAAATTTTAAATATATTACAATATGATTCCAAATATAAAGGACATAATAGTAACCAATAACAGTTGATTATTTTTTAAATGTTACATATCAAGTGTTTTTAGTCCAACAGTTCAAATGTTGATAATCCCAGAGATGAAATCAGATGAATGTTTTTGTGTTTGAGTCTCAGATCTGCTTCACAGTGCAGAGTGTGTGTGATGGTGAACAGACTGAACTTTGATTTCAGCAGCTGATCTTCAGTCAGTGTTTCTGTCCACAGGAGAGACTCTCAGTCCTGCAGAGGACACAGAGACACTGAGGAACCAGGCCAGAGCACAAACCCAGGATAAAGAGGTTGAGTGAATGTGGTGTTGAAGGTGTAGAGGTGGATCAGTGAGTCAGAGGAGACTGTGTAGAAGGACAGAGAGCCAGCAGTAACGTCCACATACACTGCTACTCTGTTAGAGACAGAGGAGGAGGAGATGGATGTGTGTTTCTTATTGTGACAGACGTAGTAACCACGTTCATCAGAGCAGTACAGACTCCAGGAATGATCATTCTTTCCAAATAAACAGTCATCACTGTCTCCTTTCCTTCTGATTCCTCTGCAACTCACTGATATATGAACCACTCCTCTCCTCTCGACCTCCCAGTAACAGCGACCAGTCAGACCATTTCTACACAGCAGCTGACCCCAGAAGTCAAATCTGTCTTGATGATCAGGATATGACTGAACCTCCTCCACATGTGTCACCTTCCTGTTGTTGTCAGACAGTTTGAGTTTTCTGTTTACTGTGTTTGTGTCCAGTTCCAGTTCACAGACATCTGATGGAGAGAACAAGACACAATACAGCTGCAGGTTATCATCTGATGATTTATTAACAACTTCACTGACAATAACTGAAAGAAAATCATTCAAACGTTCATTTCATATTCAGCTGTGAGTGATGTTTAACAATCCAGTTCTAACAACATGAACAGTTAGTGAACATGAGAGTCAACATGTCAACAATGTTCAGCTTCTTGTCCTCGTGTTGACCCGATGATGTCAGCTGATGATCCAAATCTAGAAACATGAACTGAATAAAGTCTCACTAATAAAACTGTCACATCTTCTTCTACTGCAGCACAAAGCAGCTCTGAACCATCTGCTTTCTAAAACTGCTATTAGCTGATGTTCACTTTATACTTGGATACTTATATATCACTGGACTATACATTTTTTGTAGACATAGTAGGCTATTGCCATATTTCAACATTATTCTGCATGAGCGTGGCCTACCAATAGCTCAAGCCTGTCCTAAAGTGACTGTAGCTAAAACTAATTAGCAGCAAGATGCCTCCCTTCTCCATGGAGCACTACTACAAACTCCTTCAGAAGATTGCAGTTCTGAAACCAAAATTTGCCGGTTAGAAGTAAACCTGGAAGTGAACGGATCATGAGGAAATCAGACCACTTTACCATTGACCCAAAACAATGGACAAAAGCATGGCAACACATGGCTAACTAGCACCAGCAAGACTATGGACAAACAGGAGGGCTGTGGTAATAGGTAATAAATCAACAAGTGGTAGTCCTCCCTGGAACTCTTTTGGTGCAAAGCCTAAGAGTAAATCCTTTTCCTGGGAAGGACGACTAACGGGCAGGGCATAGCGCCCTAAGACTTGTGAGATGAACGGCTGGCCTGCATTACCATCCAGGCAGAGCGCCTCTTCAACCCCTGTACTCAGTAGAACACAGCCGTGGACAGCTGCAAAAGGGAGAATTAGCAACAAAATGCCTCCCCAACAACTGAGAAATCTTGGTGTAGTCATGGACTCAGACCTGAATTTTAACAGCCACATTAAGACAATTACAAAGTCAGCCTATTACCACCTTAAAAATATATCAAGGGTTAAAGGACTTATGTTTCAGCAGGATTTGGAAAAACTTGTTCATGCTTTTATCTTCAGTAGACTTGACTACTGTAACGGTGTCTTTACAGGTCTCCCTAAAAAATCAATCAGACAGCTGTAGCTGATTCAGAACGCTGCTGCTCGAGTCCTCACTAAGACCAAGAAAGTGGATCACATCACTCCAGTTCTGAAGTCTCTACACTGGCCTCCAGTGCCTCAAAGAATTGATTTCAAAATAATTTTGCTGGTTTATAAATCACTAAACGGTTTAGGGCCAAAATACATTTCTGATCTGCTACTACAGTATGAACCACCCAGACCTCTCAGGTCGTCTGGGACAAGTCTACTACAGTATGAACCACCCAGACCTCTCAGGTGGTCTGGGACAGGTCTGCTTGTTGTTCACAGAGTCAGAACTAAACAGGGGGAAGCAGCGTTTAGTTTTTATGCTCCACATATCTGGAACAAACTCCCAGAAAACTGCAGGTCTGCTGCAACTCTCAGTTCTTTTAAATCAGGGCTGAAGACCTATCTTTTTGATGTTGCCTTTCTTTAAATAACTGTTCATTTCTTATACTGAAGTTGCATTGTTGACACTGTATGACAATCTATATAAGCATATAAAGAGAAATTCCTATTTTATCTGCTCTTATATATTTAACTGTTTTAACTGCTCTTCAATGTTTCATTTCTTATACTGCACTGTAACTTTTACTCTTGTATTTTTGCCTTACTCGGCTGTTTTTCTTCTTCGTTAAGAAACAAAGCGATCCGGAGATTCTCCTCAGTGGGAGTGTCACTGAAACAGCCCATTTGTGTAACATCCTGTTGTGTTCTTAAACCCCAAAGTAGATTTTATATTTCACAGCTACTGTTTTCCGTCAGAACTTTATAGATCTCGACGTTTCCGACTGCTCTTGAAGGCAGCTTTATTTCACAGGAGAGAGAGAAAGAAAAGAGAGGAGCGAGTGCTTTGTTGTTGGAGGAAACAGTTCAGTGCTGTGTTTCGTTTTTTCCCATCCAATCCAGCTCGTTGACTCTACTCGGCTGTTTTCTTCTTCGTTAAGGCGTAACTATCGCCAAAGTGCAACCTAGGGTCTTTTTGTGAATGTGCCCGAGTCAAACTTTAGTTTAAAAACATAATTAGGACGGAAGCACCACTTTTAAGAAAAAAGTGAAAAAAGAAAAAGTGTTGATCTCCGAATGTGAATGAACAGACTCCATAGGAGGAAATGTCATTCTTATATGAGGCTCCTTTTTCAACTACAAGGTCAATATTGTTTTTCACTAACGACAAAACAACAAATTATCCGTGCATTTATATGGAACTAAGCTTTATGAGCTTTCCATCTTTACTCTCCTCCCTGTTACGTTGCATTCAGTGATCAACTCTTTGTCTGGCAAGATGGCAGCGAGCGGAGAAACCAACTGCTAAAGGGAGTTATTCAAAAACTTTCTTTTTAGTAAACTACTGTGTACACAAACAATGTTCTCAATGCTCGAGTTCATGTGTAGAGTAGGGTGGTGATGGCGCAGTGGATATGACACATGCCTTATAAACCGAATAACGACTCCTCCTCCCATCCTCAGTCCATTAACACAGTAAACACATTAATGAAGTAAACAGCGTCCACAGCCTCTAAAATAGTTAAATGTAACAACTTTCGTTTCGGGTTTCGTTTTTCAAAAAGTTGAGTCAGTCTGGTGTAAAATGGATTTAAGGATTTATTGCACCAACTTATGAGCCCCAAAGGTTAAAAACTCAAGCGCTTTGTTACATTTGGAACATTTAAAAAGCTTAAACTGGTTAGTGGTAAGGGGGGTGTTCTTGTGAGAGAAAGAAAGGACTTTTATTTTATTTTAAAGGGTAACTTACCTTCGTAAAATTTAAGTCAACTGCCAAAGTTTCATATGTAAGTGAAAAAGGGTTAGAGGACACTTACTTGAAATGTATTGGTAGCAATCATTCTTTAAGAGATTTTTAAGTGCATTAGCACTTGTTTAGAGATTTATTTGAGACTGTAAAAGCAGTAAAGATGTTTATGTATAACATAAAGTGATATCTTAAAAAAAGACTAAGACAATATTTGAATACAACACAGAATGAGAAACCAGAATAGTAGAATACATTTCTTTCTTTGAGTTATACATTTTACCTGGCTGTCCTGAACATTTCATTTTACTACGGTTTACATTTAAAATACTTGACATTTGTTTCTGGGGAAATACCGATACAGCTCATAGTGTGTTGGGTAGTTGAACAGTGGAAGCACCGCGCTATTGTTTCTTGATTATTTCTTTATAGTTACTTATGTCTATAATAATAAAATAAACGTAAAGGGAGATTTAGCCAATTCACCATCAACTACTAAGCACTCAGCATTCTGTTCAGTAAAACATTGAAATAGAAAGTACCCTCATCTTATATTATACTTCCAGTGCCAGGAAGGGGTTAAACTAGTGTAACACATAGCTGAGTTCTCTTAGAGCAAACTTAAAACACACTCACACTTCCTCAGACCAGGTCTCAGTCTCTGCGGTCCACCATGGTCCACCCTGCAGGAAGAAACAAAGTCACAATGAACATCATACTCCAGGGCTGTGGATAATTTCAAGGTTTAACCATCATAGTGTGAAATGAGATGGAGTGAGATTACGTCGACTCTGCAGCAAGTTCAAGTCAAAGTCAGGGCAATGCTGCTAAAGCTGTCACGGTGTGGTTACACTTAAGCCGCCTACACATGATACATGAGTTTCTCTCTGTGCACCGCTAGGTAGGGCGCAGAGAGCAAAGCGCAGAGAGCAAAGCGCAGTGCAGGTAAAGGTCATCGAGGGTGGCAAGGAAGCTATGTCCAATTGCTAGGTAATGACATGCCATTATCTCATTGGTTGCACCTTCGAAAGATCAGCGGCAACTAGGTCAAAGTTGAAATAATTTGAACTTTGAGCTCAGCACAAAGCGGCAAATCTGAGCTGCCGTGTGCAACGCCAGGGGTAGCACAGTGCATAGTTGGACGCCACCGCCCTCCCTGTAGGAAATCAATGGAACACCCGCCGCAGAGCGGTTTTGCCGCCTATCATGTGTAGGCGGCTTTACTCTGAAACAGCATTCTCTATGCCCTGGTGACAGACTGACAGGCTGGAGGTTTGGAGGGGTTTTATTTAGTTTGGTGTGTAAAATGGTCTAAATAAATGACATGTAAATAGGATAAAAAGGTTTTGCTTATTTTCCTAACTTAAAGCGTAACTCTAGCCAAAATGCAACCTAGGGTCTTTTTGTGAATGTACCCAAGTCAAACTTTCATTTAAAAGCATATTTAGGACAGATTTGGCACTTTTAACATTTACCATATTTTTGTTTTTCGGTCAAATGGCCGTTTGAATGGGAGTGCTAGGGGCACTTTTATGCTAGCCTCAAAATAGCTATTTTTAAAATACTAAGAAGGCTCGACACAACATTAAACTTTGCTCCAAGTATGACCAAGGTCTCTATACCTGAATGAAAAACGAAAGCATTGACAACATTGTTTGTGTACCCAGAGTTTACTAAAAAGAAAGGTTTTGAGCAACTCACTGTAGCTGTTGTTCTTCCGGTCGCCGTCTGTCGAGCCAGTCAAAAATAGTCGAGGGAGGAGAGTAAAGATGGAAAGCTCCTAAAGCTTAGTTCCATATAAAATCACAGATAATTCGTTGTTTTATTGTTAGTGAAACACAATATTGACCTTGTAGTTGAAAAAGGAGCCTCATAGGAATGACATTTCCTCCTATGGAGTCCATTCATTCGCATTCAGAGATCGTCTATTTTTGACTGGATAAATGGCGGATAGCGTAAACAACAACTGCTAACATGAGTTGCTCAAAACCTTTCTTTTTAGTAAACTCTAGGTACTCAACTTAAATGTATGTTGCATAAAATTGATGTGCAAGTTGATTAAATCTTGTTTTGTTAATGCCAATCAAATCATTCTGGACTTTTGACCTTGAGTAAAAATCAGTATATGTGTTTATAATATTGAGAACCCCTGTAATACACCTTCACTTAGATCCTCCATTAAACATGAACGAGAGTTTCTCAGTTAGTGACAAAAAAAATAAAAAAGTGTTCATCCGTCCATACCTGAGAGTGTCCAGTCTCCAGTTTGGATTCTCCAGTAAAGTAGAAAGCAGCTTCACTCCTGAGTCTCCTGGATGATTGTAGCTCAGGTCCAGCTCTCTCAGATGGGAGGGGTTAGAGCTCAGAGCTGAGGCCAGAGAAGTACAGCCTTCCTCTGAGATCAGACAGCCTGAGAGACTACACACACACACACACACACACACACACACACACACACACACGGTCATGACAATTCAGGTACGACCTGGCCACAACCCGGGAGCAATACATAAAAATTACACTTAGTGCTAGAAATGGTCGGGGCTTTACAGTCCAGCTGTACTTGACAAGAACTAATGGTGTGTAGCTACTGTAAATTTCCATTGTCCAGTAGAGAGACAAATAAACCTTATTTTATAATTATTTTGCAGTGATTACATTCTAAAGCACAAATAAATAATCAGCTGATTTTGTGGAGACTGATTTCTCCTCCTCTGCATATTTATTGCAGCAGCTGGATAAGGAAGTAGGTTTACGCTAGTATCGATTTTTGACTGGGAATGCATTTAATTGCTCTGTCTTGCTGTTGTTGAAGCTGCCTGTACAAACCCAGCGTAATTAGTGAGTCACTAATTTTAGGCTCAGAGCTGAATGCTAAATGTAGCCTATTTTGCATTGCTTCTAATGCTGTTCCTCCATTCTGACTTACTGTGCATTGTGTAGGACTTTTATGTCTCCGTCTGTGATGTCAGCATGCCTATCCTGATTTGGTGTGATTTCCCCATGGGCAAGTTACTGTCACTGTATTTGATGTTGACTTTAATTATGTGAAAAATGTGTAATGTTACTGGAGAAGATACATTCCAGTGTCAAAGACACCATACTATTTCATATACTGTATTTCATATAGCAAAAAGGCCTTAGAAGCTGAAGTTAGTAACATAAATAACATAACATGAATAAATTAAAACTTAATTTATTAAGTTAACTTCATTTTTAACTTTTGTTAAAAATAACAATTTCCACTATACGATCACAGTTAAAACAAGTTTAACTAGAACTGCAAGCAGTTATGACGGGGTCCAAGCCTCCGATGCCAGTCGCCCCCGACACCCCAGGAAACTGCGCCACTCGCACCCGATGACCCAGGGAGCTGCGCCAAAGCGAGACCTAAAGCATTACGCGGGTGATGGCAACCATTGGTGAATATCGAGAGGTTTGATCCGCAAGGTCTGCGGTATGGTGTGAGTTGCGACGTCTGCGGTACATTGCTGTTGCAAATGTAGTGGCTAACAGTTCATCTCCATACATATGCAGACTACCTTTAACAATTCTCTACAATAAACAAACTTCTTAACCCCCCTGACCACAGGGGACAGCACAGAGAAATGAGAGAGTGACTGAAAGGGTGGAGGGGGGAGGCAGGTGTGGTGGTTGAAGGAGCAGGGGAGGTGGTCAGGTTGTTGTAAATGGTGTCATAGGCGCTGATTTATGTTTTCCTCCGTGGGTGCTCACAGGCGCACGCCCTTTAAAACAAAGTAGTCAAAAATGGTTTCCATTTCAGAACCTTAGGAAATGGACAGCGGCCGACGCGAACACACACGCCTATTAATTCGATAATTAAGCCGTAAAGTAGGTTTCATCTCAGGACACCGCCATTTCTCACAGATACAGATAGCATTGGAGATGAACAGTTTAACTGACACGTAACCGTGATCAGCTTCGTGGGAAATTAAGAATCAATGTCACCGACATAACCAATCACACTATGACAGACGCTCCACTTAGCACCAACTGCAATGTTTAATTTTAAATGAATGTAGCCTAATGGCAGTCTGGCACACGTGGGTGCACAAACTCTGGAGCACCCACAGTATCGGCGCCTATGAATGGTGTTGATTTTTGATTGAAAAAGTGAGAGAAAAGAGTTGCATTTGTCCACTGTGAAGGTTGTAGAAACTTTGTCAGGTGGGTTAAGAAGTTTATTTATTGTAGAAAACTAGGGGAGCACGCAAAAGCAAAAACCAAAACGTAATGGTAGGAGGTAAATATCAGAAGTGTGAGCTGCAAGGTCTGTGGTACAATCCCATTGCAAATATGTCATTAACAGTGATTGAGTTAAAGTGCCAAAACATGTCTACATCGATTATAGCGCCCCCTAATGGCCGATCTTCGCCAAATTTGGTACAAAGCCTCAGAGTCACATGCCAAACGAGCACCACAAGTTCCGTGGTGATTGCTTTTACTGTGGCAGAGATATTGCATATGCAAATTTCCCATTTAAATGCATTGAGTTATTGGTCAAAACAAATAAACGTTGCTTATAGCGCCCGCTAAAGGCCGATCTTCGCCAAATTTGGTACAGAGCATCATAGTTGCATGTTCAACAATGATCTCCAGTTTCTTGCTGATAGCATTTAATTTGGCCAAGATATGATATGATACGTGTGTGGTAGCTAGCTATGAAAATGTGTTTGGTCGTCAAATGCGCATACTTTAACGTAGCAAAATTCCTTGAGTAACGTTTGGTCACGTCCATCTGGAGATGCTACCTACCAGGTTTCGAGCTGATCCATCACACGGCCTAGGACGAGTTCAAAAAAGTTGGTTTTGCACATTGCACGATATTGCGGAAAAGATTTTAAGCAGAAATGGGCGTGGTCTATATCATGTGATTCAGCTTGATTCAAGGAACACGTGGATGTAAGGATTTCTAATGTGCGATGTGTAATGTGGGAGTTAAAGGCAAAAAAACATTATAGCGCCACTTAGTGGTCCACATGTGTAATTTTTGGTAGGTGTGGTCCATGGCCCATTGTCTATGTACCCTGTAAATTTAAAGTTGTTCACATTAGTCTAAGTGGTAAATCTAGACTTGGGTCCCATAGGCCACGCCCACTTTGACCACTCAGTAACCCACTCTAGAGATGACCTCAGGAGTTGTAGCGCCCCCTAGTGACCAATTTTCATAACACGCGTGGGGAACCTCCAGAGGGTCATGTCAAACAAGAATCTAAAGTTTGGCGTTGATAGCATTTATTTTGGCTGAGAGATGGCAAAGTTGGTGTTTTAATAGTTAGCTACACAAATTAGTTTGTGCGTAATATGCGCAATTTTTATCCTAAAAAAAAATGTTTTTATTAACTTTTTGTCAGGTCGGTCTAGAGATGCTACAGTCCAAGTTTCGTACAGATCGGTCACACGGTCTAGGAGGAGATCGAAAATGTAGGTTTTTGATAAATCACGATTTTTCACGCATCAAAGTTTAGGCCGAAATGGGTGGGGCCTATATCACGTGATTCAGTTCGGTCCAGGGAACGCGTCAATGTATGGTTTTTGAATGTCCGGTGTACGGTGTGGGAGTTATAGGGCTATAGCGCCACCTAGTGGTGGACGTGGGTCTATTTTTGCGCCTGAGGTCTTTGCGGAGTTTTGGACCATTCCTGAAAATGCCAACCCCCCACCATGTACGGTTTAGGCTGTAGTCGGAGTTTTAGGCGGAGAAGAAAAATAAAAATAACGATTAATCAGTATTTGAAACAACAGGGTTCTACAGCCCTGCTGTATGAACGGCATAGCTTTGCTATTGCCCGTTCTTACAGACTCGAGCTTGGACCCCTAACTAGAACTGCAAGCAGTTATGACGGGGCCCAAGCCACCCACGCCAGTCGCCCCCGACGCCCGGGGGAGCACGCAAAAGCCGAACCCGAAGCCCAGCGGCGGGGAGTCAAACATCGCTAAATATTGAGAGGCGCGAGCTGCGACGTCTGCCGTACGTCGCCGTCTCAAACGTAGCAGTCAACACTTCACCTCCATGCATATGCGGGCTACCTTTAAGAATTCTCTACGACAAACAAACTTAACCCCCCTGACCGCAGGGGACAGCAGAGAAATGAGAGAGTGACTGAGAGGGTGGAGGCAGGTATGGTGGTTGAAGGAGCAGGGGAGGTGGTCAAGTTGTTGCAAATAGTGTTATAGGCGCCGATTTATGTTTTCCTCCGTGGGTGCTTCGGGGAAATTAAGAATCAATGCCACCAACATAACCAATCATACTATAACAGAAGCTCCACCTAGCACCAACTGCAATGTTCAATTGCACAGTATCGGCGCCTATGAATGGTGTTGATTTTGGATTGAAAAAGTGAAAAGAGTTGCATTTGTCCACTGTGAAGGTTGTAGAAACTTTGTCAGGTGGGTTAAGAAGTTTGTTTATTGTAAAAAACCAAAGGAGCACGCAAAAGTAAAAACCAAAACCTACGGTAAGAGGCAAACATCAGTAAATATTGAGAAGTGTGAGCTGCAAGGTCTGTGGTTCATTTCCATTGCAAATATCCCATTAAAATTGAGTAAAAGGGCCAAAACTCGTCTATGTTGATTATAGCGCCCCCTAATGGCCGATCTTCGCCAAATTTGGTACAGAGCCTCAAAGCGGCATGCCGAACGAGCACCACAAGTTTTGTGTTGATTGCATTTGTTGCAGAGTTATTGCAATTTCAAATTTTCCATTTAAATGCATTGAGTTATTAGTCAAAACAAATAAAGGTTGCTTATAGCACCCCCTAAAGGAGGATCTTTGCCAAATTTGGTAAAGAGCATCGTAGTGGGATGTTGAACAAAGACCTCAAGTTCTTTGCTGATAACATTTAATTTGGCCGAGATATGATTGCGGAAAAGAAATGAAGCGGAATTGGGCGTGGCCTATATCATGTGATTCAGGTTGATTCAAGGAAGACGTGGATGTAAGGATTTCTAATGTGCGATGCGTAATGTGGACGTTAAAGGCAAAAAACAAATTATAGTGCCACCTAGTGGTCCACATGTGTAACTTTTGGTAGGTGTGGTCCATGACCCATTGTCTATCTACCCTGTAAATTTAAAGTTGTTCACATTAGTGTAAGTGGTGAATCTAGACTTGGGTCCCATTGGCCACGCCCACTTTGACTCCTCAGTACTCCACTCTAGAGATAGCCTCAGGAGTGTCCCTAGATGGTAACCATCAAATTTTGTAAAAATCGAATGAGCCGTTCATGAGATATAAACGTTTTGTACTTGTAGCGCCCCCTAGTGACCAATTTTCGTAAAATGCGTTGGGGACCTCCAGAGGGTCATGTCAAACAAGATTCTAAAGTTTGGCGTTGATACCATTTATTTTGGCTGAGATATGGCAAAGTTGGTGTTTTCATAGTTAGCTACACAAATTTGTTTGTGCGTAATTTACGCAATTTTTATCCTATAAAAATTCTTTTCATTATCTTTTTTTTCAGGTCGGTCTCAAGATGCTACGGTCCAAGTTTCGTGAAGATCGGCTGCACGATCTAGGAGGAGATCGAAAAAGCGTTGCCTTGCATTACGCGGTTCCCATGCCCCCTCGGGCTTGGACCCCTAATAAAGAGCAGAACTCCTGATAACTGTTGTGGACTTCTATGTCTCTGTCTGTGATGTGGACATGGCTATCCTAATTCGGTCTGGTTTCCCCATGTGCAGATGCAGATCCACATACACAACGTAGTGAGACCGTCAAAAAGGGGACCGTCACATCGGCTTGAGCCTTCCTCAAGGTGTAGAGAAGGTAAGCTGAAAAGAGTAAAGGAAGCTAAAAAGAGAACAAAACAGAGTAGCTGAGCTGCCACCAGACAACTCTGACTTTAGTATTTAGTAATATTAGCTGGCTTGCTATGTCTTGTGTTGTTGCACCTTTAGCTCTGTTAGCAGAGTTGTTGACTCGCTAGATTTCAATTACAAGTAATGTAATCATAACAAATGCACGTGTAGAGGTATCGATATTTATAATAGTAGTGTAGAAGTAAATTACTGTGAAACTGTAGGGACACAAATCGAGAAAAAAATATTAATGTTACACAACGTTGCTCTAACTTGCATTGTTACTCAGGTCGTAACTGAACACCAACCTGAGAGTTTCCAGTCTGCAGTGTGGACTCTTCAGTCCAGGAGACACCATCTTCACTCCTGAATCCTGCAGCTCGTTATTACTCAGGTCCAGCTCTCTCAGACTAGAGGACTGGGAGCTGAGAACTGAAGACAGAGCTTCACAGCTTCTCTCTGACAGGTTACAGCCACTCAGTCTGAAAAGGAATCAGCAACAGATAAGAACAGATACAAACAAACAAAAACAAATTCTAATTAAAGCTGCAAGCAGCGATGGACGGGCCCTCGCGCCTCTGCGCGTGTCGGGGTTACTGGCGGACGCCGCTCCTTGCGACCGTGCATTTGCGAGGCACTCAGACACCGCAAATCATCAACAATGAAAAGGAAACTCCCTGCCAAGTTCAACGATACCTCACACAACACTCTACGTCATACGGTTCATTAGCTGTGAAAAGGGGCGTGGCTAAATTATAGGGGGCGGATCAAACCATCACCAATTAAAAAGGAAGTCTCTGCTTAGTTCATTGATACCTCACATAAGACTCTACCTTAAAAGGGTCATTATTTATGAAAGGGGGCGTGGCTTAAGCATAGGGGCCGGGCCAAACCATCACCAATGAAGAAGGAACTCTCTGCTGAGTTCAATGATACCTCACACAAGACTCTACGCCATACAGTGCGGCTCAGTATCACATGTAGACCACACATTCTAAGTTTCATGTAAATTGGATGATGTTTGTCATATAAGGCGCATTTCCTGTTGCCAGCGGGGGGGCGCTATGACCAAAAGTCAAATATGGCCTGTAGGTGTCCTCAGGCCTGGACCCTTGTCAATCGTGAGAATTTTCGGGCATATACGACAACGTACACTCAAGTTACAACAACTTCTTTGTTCATCGCTAAACACTCAAAATGGCCACCACGCCACGCCCACACCGTCTGACGAAAAGTTTTTCTTTTAATAACTTTTCATCTTTAAGGTGTTGGGATGATACAGACCAAGTTTGAAGTACATCGGATGAAATCTTGAGGAGGAGTTCGTTAAAGTATAGCACCTTGACTTTTCGCCTACTTCCTGTTGCCACTAGGGGGCGCTATGACTTTAAGTAAATATCGGCCTTTATTTGTCCTCAGGGTCTGACTCTTATGAATCCTGAAAAGTTTCGAGCCGATCGGACAATGTACACTCGAGTTACACCCACTTCCTGTTTCGGGGGCGAAACGCACAAAATGGCTGCCCCGCACGGCCATGCCATATGACGAAAAGTTTTTCTTTTAACAACTTTTCATCTGTAATGTCTTAAGATGGTACAGACCGAATTTGAAGTTGATCGGATGAAATCTCTAGGAGGAGTTCGTTAAAGTACGACATGTGGAAATGAAATCAAAATGGCGGACTTCCTGTTAGGTTTAGGGTATGGCTCCAATGACGTTTTTTGTACATCTTGACATGTTACATATGTGTACCAGGTTGCGTGAGTCTACGTTAAACGCACTGCAGGGGCTCAATTTCTTTATATATTTCTCCATTTTTGCGTGCCTATTCCCGAAACCCTTAAAATACGTAAATTTTCACCAGACTTGATGCGACCGCCAAATTTGGTAAGTTTTTGAATATGTTAAGCCCCTCAAAAAGCCAATTAATTTGCTGTAATAATAATAATTCCTTCAGTTTCAAAAGGGCCTTCGCCGTTTTCGGTGCTCGGGCCCTAATTAAAGAAAAACTGCATTTAATCTGGATAGTTCTGTGTGCACTTACAGAGCTTTGTTGGAGGCTTTGACCACTGGCAGCAGCCTCAGAAGAGCCTCCTCTGAAGCGGAGTATTTCTTCAGGTCAAACACATCCAGATTTTTTTCTGCTGACAGTAAGATGAAGACCAGAGCTGACCACTGAGCAGGAGACAGTTTATCTGTGGAGAGACTTCCTGAACTCAGGGACTGTTGGATCTCCTCCACTAGAGAACCATCATTCAGTTCATTCAGACAGTGGAACAGATTGATGCTTCTCTCTGCAGACAGATCCTCACTGATCTTCTTCTTGATGTACTTGACTGTTTCGTTTTTGGTCTTTGAGCTACTTCCTGTCTGTGTCATCAGACCTTGTAGGAGAGTCTGATTGGTCTGCAGTGAAAGACCCAGGAGGAAGCGGAGGAACAAGTCCAGGTGTCCATTTGGACTCTGTATGGCCTTGTCCACAGCACTCTGATAGAAACGTGTTGATTTGTCTCTGAACACTTCAGACCACCACAATGTTGATTCTTCTTCTGCCAGCAGGTTGACTCCAGAGTTGATGAATGTCAGATGAACATGAAGAGCAGCCAAGAACTCCTGAACACTCAGATGGACGAAGCAGAACACCTTGTCCTGGTACAGTCCTCTCTCCTCTTTAAAGATCTGTGTGAACACTCCTGAGTACACTGAGGCTGATCTGATATCGATGCCACACTCTGTCAGGTCTGATTCATAGAAGATCAGGTTGCCTTTCTGAAGCTGCTCAAAAGCCAGTTTTCCCAGAGACTCAATCATCTTCCTGGTCTCTGGACTCCAGTGTGGATCTATCTCTGCACCTCCATGATACTTAACGTTCTTCAATCTGGACTGAACCACCAGGAAGTGGATGTACATCTCAGTCAGGGTCGTGGGCAGCTCTCCTCCCTCTCTGGTCTTCAACACGTCCTCCAGAACTGTAGCAGTGATCCAGCAGAAGACTGGGATGTGGCACATGATGTGGAGGCTTTGTGATGTATTGATGTGGGAGATGATTCT
Source organism: Sander lucioperca (assembly GCF_008315115.2). Taxonomy (NCBI): domain Eukaryota; kingdom Metazoa; phylum Chordata; class Actinopteri; order Perciformes; family Percidae; genus Sander; species Sander lucioperca. The sequence goes on from NC_050177.1 coordinate 31,170,086, forward strand.
GCTGGCCTGCTTCTTGTCTCTGTATCTCTTCATGAAGTACTCCTGCTTTTGTGGGTCAGTGAACCCTCTGACCTCTGTCACCATGTCAACATACTCAGGAGGGATCTGATTGGCTGCTGCAGGTCGTGTGGTTATCCAGAGGCGAGCAGAGGGAAGCAGTTTCCCTCTGATGAGGTTTGTCAGCAGCACATCCACTGAGGTGGACTCTGTAACATCAGTCAGGATCTCAGTGTTGTAGAAGTCCAGAGGAAGTCGACACTCATCCAGACCGTCAAAGATGAACACAACATGCTCTTCAAACCTGCAGATTCCTACTTCTTTGGTTTCACTGAAGAAGTGATCAACAAGTTCCACCAAGCTGTACTTTTTCTCTTTCAGCACATTCAGCTCTCTGAAAGTGAATGGAAATATGAAATGGATGTCCTGGTTGGCCTTGCCTTCAGCCCAGTCCAGAGTGAACTTCTGTGTTAAGACTGTTTTCCCGATACCAGCCACTCCCTTTGTCATCACTGTTCTGATTGGTTCATGTCTTCCAGGTGGGGCTTTAAAGATGTCTTCTTGTCTGATTGTTTTTTCTGGGTTTGCTGGTTTCCTGGATGCTGTTTCAATCTGTCTGACTTCATGTTCTTCATTGACCTCTGCTGTCGATTCATCTGTGAGGTAGATCTCTGTGAACATCTTATTCAGAAGGGTTGGGTTTCCTGCTTTTGCAATCCCCTCAAACACACACTGGAACTTCTTCTCCAGGTTGGACTTGAATTTAGGGCGGCATACTGCAACACAAGTTTCTGAACAACCTAACAAACAACAAGTTAAAAATCAGATAATCTAAACATTTAAGGCTGAATCAGTTTTAAGAAAAACAGCCCTTGATCTGATGCAAATGTGTGCAGTTTGGTTACAGCATAGTTTAGAAATAAACACTTCTCACATTTTGCCTCCATTTCCTCTTTCCATCATGATAAATCTATTAAAATCCTCTTACTGCTCTTCAGACGATCAGCTAGCTCCTCCTGCTCCATTCTCCTCAGGAAGTGCAGTGTGATCTTCAGAAATGCCTCTCTGCTGCTCCTCTTCTGCTCTTCATCCTCACCGTCCAACACATCTTCATCCTTCCTCTGACTCTCTAAGCATTCTGGGTAATCTGGACTCAGAACCTTCTGAAACTTCTTCAGCTCGTTCTTTACAAAAGTGACGATGCTTTCCTCCAACAGCTGGAACAGAATGATAAACTCAACATTTAGTTTAAAGAACTCAACAGGTGATTCATCTATCAGTCTGAATGCCTGCTGGTTTGAAAAGATCAGCATGGAGCCTGTTGGGATCTGAATGGTAGTTTATCATTTAATTTGTAGATAATAATGAAAACGTTCTTTTAATATATACACACCATAAATATGGAGTCCAGATCTGTTTGCTGCTGCAGGGCAGACTGACCACCGAGGCCCTCTGAGCTCTCCTGGTGAACTCTGTAGAGAAAACATCAAATGTAAGAACATTTAATGATCTGCGCACAGTCCTGATGATGACAACTGTGACTCTTGAGATAGCACAATGGAGTGTTATGTGATTCAGGACAATAGTTTAGACGCATACTGGTCATTGGCTAAATCACCAAATGCATTGATGACATCGTATCGAGGATTAATGTACGGACATTCCTGAATAAGAAGAATCGTTTTAACAGGGACAGCAATCAATATGAGCCACTAGATGGCAGTTTCTCAGAGTTTTTAAAGAGGTGCAATTGAATACGCCATTAGTTTAATGATTTGTTTGGAGCCGAGCTCTTTTACCTTCGTTCAAGTTTCCATAACTCACTCACAGGTAAGGCAAAATGTTCCTACACCGTTGACTTCAGGGGAGAAGGAGAATTTTCCAGTTCTGTTGTTTCTCCGTCATCTCCAACTCTTATGAATAAATGTTACCCAGTGTCTTTAGCTGCAGGCTACCAGCCGGTAAGCTAAACTGTGTCTGTTGTTTTTATCTTTGGTCGTACACAAATAGGCTGGGGTGTAGAGAGAAAAAAATACTGGGGGACTTGTAGCTCGTGTTTCTGATTTAGATAGTCCAAATTGAAAGCTCATTTGGATAAATTCTGGTATTTAAAATCAAAATCGTGACACGCAGCATATTGACAAATGCCTACAACTCAGGGTTTTTGGATTTTGGAAATACAAGAAATCCAGGTATGCGAGCTATGAGCAGTGCAAAGTAGTCTGGAACAATTGAAGTATATTTCCAGGATAATTGCCTGACATCTGATGCAATTGTAAAGATTTAAAAAGAATATTTACAGCATTTCCTCTCTAACTGGGACGTTATGCGACCGATTGGTGGAATTGCTGTGGACAAAGTACACACGGAGATACACTGGTACTTTTAACCATGTATCCAGCTAATTTAAATAGCTCACCTTACTGTATTGTGTCAACAGTTAACTTCATTTAATATTGTATGTGGCGTTTTCTTTTGCAGGGTGTAAATGTTCTACCAAAACAAGTTCCTTCCTGAGACTATTTAGCAGAGCCACCGTCACTGTGTCCAGAGCTTAGCAACTCAACCTCCTATCCCAGCATATATATGTGCTGTAGCTGGCAATTCGAGACTAAGTGCAAAGAGGCAATACGGGAATAATGTGGACTCTAACTACCAGGGCTCCAACACCAGGGACATGTGGTCTGGACTAAGAACCATCACAGACTACAAGAGGAAACCAGCAGTGCTTAGGTAACCTGGACCTGATGGTCAAGCTCTTAAGGTGTGTGCAGATCAAATGGAAGATGTCTTCATAGACATTTTCAACCTCTCACTGCTCCAGTCTGTAGTCCCCACACGACTCAAGAAGACCAGCAAGGGTGGACTGGCCATAGACCTCAACAGTCCCGCCCCTCGTCCGAGAGACCTTGGGTTCTGGAAGTAAAATTCCCATTCAATTTTCCCATAGACGTCTGGAAAAATCTGTATATAAAAAGTTTTAGACCATGCCTTAGGCTTACCAGATGGGACGTGACTCATAAGCATACAACGTATCATTTCGAGTGAAAAAACGAACAGAAAATTCTAAAAAAAAAGTCAAAGGTACAACACTGTGTACATATCGTCATCTCAGAGCGAAGGAACTGCTCATCCCATAAACCACCGCGCACCACTGAACAAAGGAAGCCAACGTCAGTTTAGCTAAGAGCTAATTGGGCTAACCGCTAGCTGAGACAGCATGTAATAACTTTAAAAGACCCTCAAAATAAAACCTGAAAATAACTGTTAACATATATAACGGCTGTTACGTCAGCTGTAGACAGCTTTACCCAGTGATAAGTTTGAGTTAACGTTATTTTAGAATGAATCAAGCTGTCAGCTAGCAGTTAGCCCAATTAGCTCTTAGCTAAACAAACGTTAGCGTCCCGGTGGACGCTAACGTCAGAAGCGTGGAACGGATCGTGCAGGAGCCTCCCCCTCCTCACCAGCATGAGTTCCACCAATCAGAAGCATCACTGAGGGATTGTGGGATTGTTCAGGATTGTGGGTAATGAAGTACTTATCCAAGACATCGCGAATAAAAGACATTTATCTCTAAACAAGGTTAGTGCCCCATGATTTTTGCCATCTATATGAGCATATACAATTGCTTAGTCATGTCGGCAAGCTGGTTTTAAGTCTACCATCGACGGTTACGATTTTATGGCTTATACTGCAACTGTCAATGGAGAAATTGCATTGTATTTTTACTTCCGGAACTCGCTGTGGGCGGGACGGTTGCGTTCTATTGGGAGGTTCGGGAGATTTCCTGAATGGCTGGTCCATCCCGGGCCAAACCAGACATCATATTTCAATTTCAGATGTCAGTTACAGTCCTGGACGTATTCAAACAGGTGACCGTGCAGCTCTCAGCCATGAAATGGGCTGGGTGTCACATCCGCAGCAGCGCAAAATGGAGCTCTTGCCTGGCCGTCAATCTGGGCCAGTCTAATACTGTCAATTAAGAGGGGGATGCGAACGGCCCGCCCCTCCCAACTTTGGCTCAGCCTGACCCTCGGCCGTGTCACCTCCCTCTGAAGTTACACAGACAGTTTAGAATAATTGGTTACACGGAGAAAACTGAAAATGTCAAAATGGAAAAAAAGTGATGGTGGAGATGAGAGAAATGGGTGGCGCGGTGAAGTTGAGATTAAAAAGAAAAAAAACTGTTGGAGCAGGATGCGGCAAAATGCGCTAAATTAACTCACATGCTCCTTGTGGCAATGCCTGTGGCATTGCCAAACCTAGACCATGAAGCTCTGAGAGAGTCTGATAATAACAAAGTTTTAAATTCTAACCTTTCATCAACAGCTTGTCCAACTTTAAAGTCAATAGGACGATCCATAGACCAATGACTCTTCATGGACACACAGCTGGGTCCAGGTTCAGGTTTCTGCTGCTGCATCCTGATACAAACAAAGACAGTTAATGAGTAACTATTCACCAAAATGTAATCTGATCAATGATGCTGTCTCATCTCAGTCGTTGGCTCTTAACTTGACTATTAAAGTAAGAAGTTAATTTTATTTATTTATTTATACAGTAGGTGTACACTGTTATGTCACTGCTGACACATTATATCATTGAGTCCTACAACAGACTAGGAAGCTCTGGACCAAGTCAGGATTCTTCTTCTCAGGAGAGGCAGATGATTACAAAGTTCATTTTCAAATTCTTACCTTTCATCAGCAGCTTGTCCATCTTTAAACTGAATAAGGCCGCCCATAGACTGGTCACTCTTCATGGACACACAGCTGGGTCCAGGTTCAGGTTTCTGCTGCTGCATCCTGATAAAAACAAAGACAGTGAATCAGTAACTGTTCACCAAAATGTTATCTGATCAAAGCTGGGTTCAGGTCCTGGTTCAGATCTTTGCTGCAGACTAATGAAAAGTTGTTTAAGATAAAAATAATAGTTTTATCTAGTTACATTAATTAAGTTTTCTCTGTTTTATTATTATTATATCAATAATGATATACAGTATGTCTCATTTTGAGAATTGAGTGTCAGGATGAATACTATAAATGGATCTGTCTCAGAGTAGATCATGTTGTGAACATGTGAACTTTTCTTAGTGCTGCACTCTGAAGCAGAAGCTCACGTCACTTTGGCTACGTTCAGACTGCAGGCAAAAGTGACCCAAATCTGATCCAGGTCAGACTTCTTCAGAAGTAGTGTGAACACTCAAATCTAACCCAGATCTGATTTTGTCGAATCAGATCCAGGACACTTCCATATGTGTAGATCTGATTTTTTTCAATACGGCCGCAGTGTGAACAACCAAGGCGGATTTTATGTGACTTTTACCTCAATAACCCATGCTGCGCCCTCTCTCCCCGTGGGGAGGGACGGGGCCCCCTGCCCCCTGCTCCAGGTGTGGCTGTCAACCGGGGCAGACTGTCCTCAGTGTGCTCCAACTGCGTCGCGTTGCCAAGGCGGGGATCGGCTCACGTAAAAGGCGTCAGGGGTCTGCAACGATGTCGGCAACCCACCCGGCCCGTCTTGAAACAAAGACCAAGGAGTCTTAACGCGGTGCGCAAGTCAGAGGGTTGCCCCGTGGTGCAATGAAAGTGAGTGCCAGCGCATGCCGTCTGGGGTGGGATCCCGGTCCCTTGGGGTCGGGCGCACCACCAGTCCGTCTCGCCCACACCGTCAGGGGAGGTGGAGTGTGAACGCGTGTGATAGGACCCGAAAGATGGTGAACTATGCCTGGGCAGGGCGAAGCCAGAGGAAACTCTGGTGCAGGCCCGTAGCTGTCCTGACGTGCAAATCGGTCATCCGGTCACACAGACCTCTGTAGTGAATTTGCAGCTAAAAGGCAAAAATAGCCAATTTGTCTCTCTTTCTCTTCATTATTCTCCTCCTCAGCACCTGCTCATTAATGTCATGGCTGCCATTACACATTTTGAAATAAAAGTGAAAATGCTTACTTCTTCCATAACCTCCCTAACTTTAGTGCAACAGCGTGCTGACTCTGATGTCATTGTTATTGTTCTTTTGTGCATGCGGGTCAGTTCGAAACTGCAAACAGTTCACAGTGGAATCTGATATAGGCCACATTTTAAAAGACAATGTGAACAGCCAAACAAAAAATCAGATCTGAGCAAAAAATCCAAATCAAGCATTAAGACTTGCTGTGTGAACGTAGCTTTTGACTCAACATGAGTCTGATGACTTTAGACTCAACTTCACAAATCAAAAAATTAACAACAATGACTTGTGATTTCACTTGGACTTGATATCCTCCCAAAGCCCAAAAATGTATTATGATCTTTTTGAATGTTTTTGTTGTTGCAATGAATCAACTCTTCATGTTCCTGAAAACAGATGGACTTTCAGCCATTGTAAGAAAGGTGTTTGGCAGTTCAGAGCTGGCTGGTGGTTCTGGTCCTGGTATCACTGGGCATCAGATCAAAACCACATTATGTGGCATCCCTGCAACTCGACTATGAAGCTCTAAGAGAGTCAGATAATAACAAAATTCACTTTTAAATTCTTACCTTTCATCAACAGCTTGTCCAACTTTAAAGTCAATAGGACGATCCATAGACCAGTCACTCTTCATGGACACACAGCTTGGTTCAGGTCCAGGTTTCTGCTGCTGCATCCTGATACAAACAAATAGAGTGGATGACTAAATGTTCATCAAAATGTAATCTCATAAAAGATGCTGTCTCATCTCAGTTGATAATCAGTCGTTGGCTCTTTTCTGAATAATAAAGTTAGTAGTTCAGTATTCATATACATATATATTTAGTGTGAATCATGATGGAGGAGTGATGTGAGTGCTGAGCTCTAACATGGAGAAGAGCCCATCATCATCTCACCTCTGAGCTTTGGTCTGGCTGTCATGGTCCCCACACAGAGTGGTTTTAGAGGGAGGGGCTCCCTCCTCTCTGTCCTCACACTGACTCATAGCAGAGTCCTCACCTGCTGGGAGAAATGACCTCTGTTACTACAACAAGCTTTTCATCACAGGACATATTAGTCTCTTATTCCTCTCTAACATGTCACAAATAGTGTAGAAAACAGTGAATCAGCTCTTTCCATCAGACACGCTGAGCAGGTCCATTGAAGGACTCAGAGTCTCTGGGACAGTTGACACATGGACTGTGTAAACAGCTTTCAGCCAAACCAAGTCTGTCTCAGTGTTGGAAGATGGCTGTGTTTTAGTTACAGTAAATGTATCACCAAGCTGTCCCACAAGTTCTAACACTCCTTACATTTTTCACTGATGACAGAAACGCCCTCTCTTACACACTCAAACACATCTACATGTCCTTACCCACACTCACACAGTCTTTGACTGCACAGATCTGATGTTAGTGCAACTTAGCTCAACTCCACGCCAACCTAGGCGCTGCATTATCAATTTTATACCTTATGCCTGCAATGTATGCTTAAGTTTCAAAGAATCTCAACTCTCATGGCTTCCCTCGCCATCTTGAACTCTTGTGTGGTGTAGCCACCTGCATAGTTACATTAACATCTTCCTCATTCTCACTCTCTCACGGACACCCCTGCATGTTCACACACACACACACACACACACACACACACATTTTACTGCACTCTGTAATTTTACTTTGATACTTTAAGTACATTTAGCTTACTAACAAAGTAATTTGACAATGTGTATTGATACTTTTACTGCAGTACAGAATGATCTTGTGGTAATTCTGTAATGCAGTAAAAGTACAAACAACTCACTGTCAAAGTACAACTGGGTTTTGGATCAAATGTACCACGGCCAAGTTGATCAAAGCTGTACGACCAGTTTTGACCCTCCCTGTTTTTCACTGATGTGAACTCAGAGAACATTCTGCTGTTGTTTTGACCTGAGAACTACCAACAGTAATACATGCTAATCATTCTCAAACCACGCTCCTGTAACTCAGATGGACACTCATTTGAATCATAGTCTATCTATAAAAATCTGAAGAACAACCCAGAAAGAAACATTTCTTCTGTCCAGTAAAACAGATTGAATCAAAGTGATTCTGTTCATCAAACATTTCCAGATTCCTCTGGTCAAATTCTCACCTGCTGAAGTCTCTTCAGGTCACTTTACAGACACTTTCCTCCTTCATGTGTCGAGGAAACACTGGGAGAGAAGAAGCTGCTCATTATCCCTCGTCAGTCCTGGTGTCGATGTGCATTTGATCTGAAGACGCCGTCACAGTTCATAACTTCAGAGTCAGAGAGACGTCAGAACCAGTCCAACCTGTTCACAAACCCAGTCAGTGTCAGAGAAGTCCCACATCAAATGATGTGGTTCTACTATCTGTCCACTAGATGGAGCTAACTGACCATCTAATGAGCTAAAGATCAGGAACTAGTACAGCAGCAGGTATCACTCCAAGTGGCCTCCGTGTCACATATTACTTTGATACTTTAAGTACATTTAGCTGTTAATATTTACTACCATAATGGTTTTTTTTTACACTGCTTGTTTTGTGTCCAACATTGACCTTTACATGTACCGCTATCTACTCACATTTGTCAACAGGTCTCTAGAGCACAGGCGGCGTCTGACCTGTGTGACCTCATGTTGCAGTGGATTGTGGGAAACGCTTCATGCTGGAAGCTGCACTTTATATTCGAGCTGGAAGGAAATAAAAGGGGGATGCGTGGTCTACATGTCCCTGCCTCTGCTGAATTATTTTTATGCCCGGTGGGGACAAAATGTCCCCCCCCCTCAAAGTGATTAATGATGCTTCACCAATAGACCATATATTATACACCTAAAATAGAAGTATTTTAACTCTACTGGCCGGCTACCTCTCCGGGAACCATCACCTTATCGTTGTGGAGAGGTTTGTGTGTCCCTATGAACCTGAGGGCTGTGTTGTCTGGAGCTTTGTGCTCCTGGTAGGGTCTCCCAAGGCAAAGTGGTCTCAGGTGAGGGGCCAGACAAAGAATGGTTCAAAAACCCTATGAAAAAACAAGGTAGAGATGGAGTGACCCTGCCCGGAGGCCCCCGTCTGGAGCCAGGCCCAGATGGAGGGCCCATCAGCGAGCGCCTGGTGGCCGGGTTTGCCACGGAGCCCGGCTGGGCACAGCCCGAAAAAGCTACGTGGCACCTCTCTCTCCAACCCATGGGCCCACCACCTGTGAGAGGAACCGCTGGGGTCGGGTGCACTGCCACATCGGTGGCAGTGAAGGTCAGGGGCCTCGACGGACCAGACCCGGGCAGCAGACGCTGGCTCTGGGGACGTGGAACGTCACCTCTCTGTGGGGGAAGGAGCCGGAACTTGTGCGGGAGGTAGAGCGCTACCAGTTGGATCTGGTGGGGCTTACCTCTACGCACAATCTCGGTTCTGGAACCATACTCCTGGATAGGGGTTGAACTCTTTTCTTCTCCGGAGTTGCCCAGGGTGTGAGGCGCCGGGCGGGTGTGGGGATACTCACAAGCCCCCGGCTGAGCGCCGCTACGTTGGAGTTTACCCCGGTGGACGAGAGGGTCGCCTCCCTACGCCTGCGGGTTGTGGGGGGGGAAAACTCGGACTGTTGTTTGTGCGTATGCACCAAACAAGAGCTCGGAGTATTCGGCCTTCTTGGAGACCTTGAATGGAGTCCTGTATGGGGCTCCAGTGGGGGACTCCATAGTTCTGCTGGGGGACTTCAACGCGCACGTGGGCAATGATGGAGGCACATGGAGAGGCGTGATTGGGAGGAACGGCCTCCCTGATCTAAACCAGAGTGGTTGTTTGTTGTTGGACTTCTGTGCTAGTCATGGATTGTCTATAACGAACACCATGTTCGAACATAGGGATGCTCATAAGTGTACTTGGTACCAGAGCACCCTAGGCCAAAGGTCAATGATCGATTTTATAATCGTTTCATCTGATCTGAGGCCGTATGTTTTGGACACTCGGGTGAAGAGAGGGGCAGAGCTGTCAACTGATCACCATCTGGTGGTGAGTTGGGTCAGAGGGTGGGGGAAGACTCTGGACAGACCCGGTAAGCCCAAACGGGTAGTGCGGGTAAATTGGGAAGGTCTGGAGGAGGCCCCTGTCCGACAGACTTTCAACTCACACCTCCGGCGGAGCTTTTCGTGCATCCCTGTGGAGGCTGGGGGCATTGAACCCGAGTGGACAATGTTCAAAGTTTCCATTGCTGAAGCTGCGGCGGGGAGCTGTGGTCTTAGGGTCTTAGGTGCCTCAAGGGGCGGTAACCCACGAACACCATGGTGGACACCGGTGGTCAGGGAAGCCGTCCGACTGAAGAAGGAGTCTTTCCAGGATATGTTATCCCAGAGGACTCTGGAGGCAGTTGCAAGGTACCGAAGGGCCCGAAGGGCTGCAGCCTCTGCCGTGAAAGAGGCAAAGCAGCGGGTGTGGGAGAAGTTCGGAGAAAACACGGAGAAGGACTTTCGGTCGGCACCAAGATGCTTGTGGAAAACCGTTCGCCACCTCAGGAGGGGGAAGCGGGGAACCATCCAAGCTGTGTACAGTAAGGATGGGACGCTGTTGACCTCAACTGAGGAGGTAATAGGGCGGTGGAAGGAGCACTTTGAGGAACTCCTAAATCCGACTAATACGCCCTCTATGGTAGAAAAAGCCCCAGGGATTGATGAGATCCATCCAGAAATGCTTAAAGCTCTGGGTGTGGAGGGGTTGTCTTGGTTGACACGCCTCTTCAACATTGCGTGGAAGTCGGGGACGGTGCCTAAGGAGTGGCAGACCGGGGTGGTGGTTCCCCTTTTCAAAAAGGGGGACCAGAGGGTGTGTGCCAATTACAGGGGTATCACACTTCTCAGCCTCCCCGGTAAAGTCTACTCCAAGGTGCTGGAAAGGAGGGTTCGGTCGATAGTCGAACCTCAGGTTGAAGAGGAACAATGTGGATTCCGTCCTGGTCGTGGAACAACGGACCAGATCTTTACTCTCGCAAGGATCCTGGAGGGAGCCTGGGAGTATGCCCAACCGGTCTACATGTGCTTTGTGGATCTGGAGAAGGCGTATGACTGGGTCCCCCGGGAGATACTGTGGGAGGTGCTGCGGGAGTATGGGGTGAGGGGGTCCCTTCTCAGGGCCATCCAATCTCTGTACGACCAAAGCGAGAGCTGTGTCCGGGTTATCGGCAGTAAGTCGGACTCGTTTCAGGTGAGGGTTGGCCTCCGCCAGGGCTGCGCTTTGTCACCAATCCTGTTTGTAGTATTTATGGACAGGATATCGAGGCGTAGTCGGGGTGGAGAGGGTTGCAGTTTGGTGAGCTGGGGATCTCATCGCTGCTTTTTGCGGATGATGTGGTCCTGATGGCATCATCGGCCTGTGAACTTCAGCACTCACTGGATCGGTTCGCAGCCGAGTGTGAAGCGGCTGGGATGAGGATCAGCACCTCTAAATCGGAGGCCATGGTTCTCAGCAGGAAACCAATGGAGTGCCTTCTCCAGGTAGGGAATGAGTCCTTACCCCAAGTGAAGGAGTTCAAGTACCTTGGGGTCTTGTTCGCGAGTGAGGGGACAATGGAGCGGGAGATTGGTCGGAGAATCGGCGCAGCGGGTGCGGTATTACATTCAATTTATCGCACCGTTGTGACGAAAAGAGAGCTGAGCCAGAAGGCAAAGCTCTCAATCTACCGGTCAGTTTTCGTTCCTACCCTCACCTATGGTCATGAAGGCTGGGTCATGACCGAAAGAACAAGATCCAGGGTACAAGCGGCCGAAATGGGTTTCCTCAGGAGGGTGGCTGGCATCTCCCTTAGAGATAGGGTGAGAAGCTCAGTCATCCGTGAGGAGCTCGGAGTAGAGCCGCTGCTCCTTCGCGTCGAAAGGAGCCAGTTGAGGTGGTTCGGGCATCTGGTAAGGATGCCCCCTGGGCGCCTCCCTAGGGAGGTGTTCCAGGCACGTCCAGCTGGGAGGAGGCCTCGGGGAAGACCCAGGACTAGGTGGAGGGATTATATCTCCAACCTGGCATGGGAACGCCTCGGGATCCCCCAGTCGGAGCTGGTTAATGTGGCTCGGGAAAGGGAAGTGTGGGGTCCCCTGCTGGAGCTGCTACCCCCGCGACCCGATACCGGATAAGCGGACGAAGATGGATGGCCGGCTACATTGCACGAGTAACGTAAGCAGAGCTGATGTTCCAACACTACGCTTCCACCATAATCATCAAACTGGAGACAGCGGGCAGAGAGCAGCGTAGTGGTGCATATGCTCCACAGAAATCTGCTCTACAAGGTAGAAACAGGACAGTCTTCTATTTAGATTTTTACACAGAAATGTGTCATGAAGTGTCTATATTTCTTTTAAATTAAACTACTGATATACAGGAAACGCCTTAATGACTGTCAGTGAGCGTGTTGGCAGTTTGGTTTTGAGAGTTTGTGTTTTCATTTCTTGTTTCCCTCCCCTGCTTCCTCTGACAACAGCTGACAGTAGATTAACGTTTTCACAGCGCTGTGCCGGCTCCAAAAAAAAACTGAAGAAACAACAACAATCCCAAAGCAAAAGCTCTCCGTCTCGCCTGTGACTCACACAATCCTACGCCGTGTGGCGCTGCAGGTGGAGACGGTTAAAAGATACATTCCACAGCACATACGCTCCGCTAACGGTCCGCATACGTTACGCCTTCACTGTAGCCAAAGTGTAAGTAAAGCGCTGTAACGTCAACAGTCTTTAGTGCAAGGGGTGATAAACTGTGAGCTGCTACAGAGCTCCGGGACGCCGGCTGTCAGCAGCAGTTGTTTAGCTGCTACAGAGCTCGGTTGAATCAGCGGCAGTTTGAAGATGTGTTTAGAGGCCAATAAGTGACTGGGAGCTCCATATCCATGGTACTGAAAGGGGGGGTTTCATTAATGCACGTTTTCTTTCTTTTGTTTTCTTCTTTGGCATGATTAAAAAAGCATCCCCCCCCATCCGTTTTTTTCACAAATCGCACCTTGCACACACGTTTTATACTTTTAAATCCTCAATTCAAACTACAAAGTAAAATGAAATGACATTTTATAATAATATTAATCCTTAGAGTTTTTGGGACAAAGAGTCTATGTACATGGATTGTTTGTTCCACAATGACAAAACTATCATATTTGCAGAGTGTCAGTTACTGGCTTGTAAGAGAACTAAAATCTTTAACTTAAACTTAACTTTAAGAGTCTGACTCAACAGGAATAAACGACGGGAAAAGCAATAAGACGAGACAGACATTAGGCAGAAAGGTTGTAACCCTAGTGCTACCAAAGCAGAAGGTAATAGCAGAACCATTAAAAGGTGAAGGAAGTAAGGTCAGTATTGGGATGGGAGTTATTGTTGAGGAGTCAGGAATGAAAACAAGTCAGACATTTAGAAACTTTGGTTTTTGTCATCACACAAGGCTAATTGATTATGAATTATTGATATAATCAAGTGTAGCAGTCATTAACATCTGTCCTTGTTTTTAGACAGCTGTGATGCTCCACCAGATGTTCCAGCTGCAGTCAGTTAGCTGCACATGTCCAAACTGTGCAGCTTGATGCAGAATCAACAGTAGCAGTTGACAGGCTGTTGTTCTACCTCACATTCCTCCTGTTTAACAACACTGGGCACTTTTCCCCAGGTTGGTGAAAAGACTTGGGTGACCATATTTGGCAGGAGGTTTAGGGCTCCTCCCTTTAAGAAAATGTGACGATTAAAAAACAATTTGACAGCATTTTGGAGCATTATTATTATATCTGTGTCTAAAACAGTTAATTGTGATGCTCAGATTGATTTTACATTCACTTGGCTTCGGTACTGTCCAAAACTGCTGGAGTCTGTGATGAAGACTGAAGCTAAAAGTTCAGATATAATATTCACAAAGTCAACATTAATTAAAGTGGTTGTACTCCCAGTTTGTGTGTTGGTTGGCTGTCCCAGCTGATTTCTGCTGATTTGAAACATTTCCAACTTTCCATCCGACAACTGAAGAAGGAAAGTGAACCGACAGCAGCACCTGTCCGTCCATCAGTCACCTGGAGCGGGAGGGAGGGACACACGCTTCCGCTGTTCTGCCAAAAAGTGATCGCAGCCCCTACCTTTACACTGAAAGGTTGTTTCTGCCTCAAAAATACTGGATTTCAATTATATCTGACAGATTATAACCCACAAGAATTTAACCAGTTTAAATACATTCTTTAAGAAGCAATACATCCATAAAATGCACATTTCCACTTGCCAAAAAGTGATCGTAGCTCCTAGCTTGTGATTGAATGGTTGTTTCTGAAGAGAAGATGAGAGCGAGCAAACAAGACACATGTTCATGTCTTAATCATCAAAATAATCTGCCTCAGGTTGAGCAGAATAGAAGTGAAATAAAAAGTGACCAAACAAACTAAAGATTAAAGTCAAAGTAGCAATAGGCTACCACAGTGTAGAAATACTCTGTTACAAGTAAAGATCCTGCATTAGAAAGTCTACTTGAGTCAAAGTAGGCTACATACTTACTTAGCACTAACTTGAAGTATTCAAAGTAAAAGTACTCACTGTGTATATTTCAGAGTGTGAAATTATGGAGCCTTCAAGGTTCTGAAAGATTATATATTTTCTATCTTAGGCACAAGTCTTATTATGGTGTGCAACAAGATTAAAATGATAGATTTTGAAAGCCTTCAGTCTGAAAAGGTTTAATGAACAGGCTCTTTTAGCGCGTTCATGCACAACACTGATGAGCAAGTTGAGCAAAAGTATGAAAGAGACCAACAGGAGAAAACTACCAACAACACAGAATGAATCAAGTGTTAGGAACATTAATAAAATACTAATGTAAAGTCATAATTATGACTTTGTGATGCAAAATAACATGAGGAGATCCACCTCAGGCTGAATACTGATGATGTTGAATGCAATGGGGGAACTTTGGGTTCAACATGGGGGGGGGGGGTTAGAACGCTTCTGGTTTATTTTTCTGCAACAATTTGTGCCTTTTCTGCATTTCATTAATTTACGTGTCTTTGATTATTGGGGTTATATCAATCTCATTAAAGAGAGTCAACTAATGAATGAAATCATGATATGATCAAATGAACAAATGATCTCCCTCAAGATGAAACGTATAGATTTTATTAAAAGCATTTAGAAACATTAGACTATATGATGATTGTTTATAGAAACATTTGTTTCCAAATTTTAAATATATTACAATATGATTCAAATATAAAGGACATAATAGTAACCAATAACAGTTGATTATTTTTTAGATGTTACATATCATGAAGTGTTTTTAGTCCAACAGTTCAAATGTTGATAATCCCAGAGATGAAATCAGATGAATGTTTTTGTGTTTGAGTCTCAGATCTGCTTCACAGTGCAGAGTGTGTGTGATGGTGAACAGACTGAACTTTGATTTCAGCAGCTGATCTTCAGTCAGTGTTTCTGTCCACAGGAGAGACTCTCAGTCCTGCAGAGGACACAGAGACACTGAGGAACCAGGCCAGAGCCCAAACCCAGGATAAAGAGGTTGAGTGAATGTGGTGTTGAAGGTGTGGAGGTGGATCAGTGAGTCAGAGGAGACTGTGTAGAAGGACAGAGAGCCAGCAGGAACGTCCACATACACTGCTACTCTGTTAGAGACAGAGGAGGAGGAGATGCGTGTGTGTTTCTTATTGTGACTGACAAAGTAACCATGTTCATCAGAGCAGAACAGACTCCAGGAATGATCATTCTTTCCAAACACACAGTCTTTACCGTTTCCTCTCCTTCTGATTTCTCTGTAACTCACTGATATATGAACCTTTCCTCTCTTCTCGACCTCCCAGTAACAGCGACCAGTCAGACCATTTCTACACAGCAGCTGACGCCAGAAGTCAAATCTGTCTGGATGATCAGGGTATGGCTGATCCTCCTCCACGCATGTCACCTTCCTGTTGTTGTCAGACAGTTTGAGTTTTCTGTGTACTGTGTTTGTGTCGAGTTCCAGTTCACAGACATCTGATGGAGAGAACAAGACACAATACAGCTGCAGGTTATCATGTGATGATTTATTAATAACTTTACTGACAATTACTGAAAGAAAATCATTCAAACGTTCATTTCATATTCAGCTGAGTGATGTTTAACAATCCAGTTCTAACAACATTTAGTGAACATGAGAGTCAACATGTCAAAAATGTTCAGCTTCTTGTCCTCGTGTTGACCCGATGATGACAGCTGATGATCCAAATCTAGAAACATGAACTGAATAAAGTCTCACTAATAAAATTGTCACATCTTCTTCTACTGCAGCACAAAGCAGCTCTGAACCATCTGCTTTCTAAAACTGATATTAGCTGATGTTCACTTTATAGAAATACCAGTTTATGTATGAAAAATGAGTATTTATGGCATGTTTGTGTCTGTGTCGTATATCTGATACCAGGTATCCCATCAGGGAGGAACTGGAAGATAAATCTACCTCAACTCACTTTATTACCTTTTAAACATCTTTGTGACATTAATTATGCCGTGTTGTGTTTATGAACTGTGAATTTTTTCAATGTTTATTTATTAAAAACATCCAGAGAAGAAAACTGAAGGCTACTTGAACACAACAACTTATGTGTGAATAAAAAAATAAGAAACAAAGTTAGCTTTCTGTTGGCTCGACTGTTGATTCATGTATTTATGTATTTATTAGTTCTGTTGGATCAATGTGTTCAGTTTGTTCTGTTTGTGGATTTTAAATCAATTAATTAAATCCCAACATCTTTCCAGCCACACAAACAGAAACTTATCTCATAAGAGAAATTTTTCTTCGTACTTCAGGCAACAAAATCTAAAAATCAAGTGTAGGGACCTACACAAATATTGTTAAATATAAATAAAGTGTTCATTTTATACAGTTAACTACATGAATAAATGGTGTTTCAGTTCATAACTGGGTAAATACAATACAGACTACATTTCTAATAATCCTTTGTTTTCTAGTGAAGCGTAATGTATTTTCAGTGGAGTAATCTAAGTCAATATATTTTCTGTATAGCTACACTCCTAGTGAATCAGATGACTTTGTTGGGGAGTAGAAAAGAAAGGAGGAAGTCAGAGAGGACATGTAGAGCACGTTGGAGGGAGAAACATGCAAGTGAAGTTCGGGCAGGTTACCTGCGTTTTTGTTTTCACTAGCTTTGGAAAAGTTTTAAGTGTTAATTGTTCTGTTGACGTTTAAGCTAGCGCCACCGTGAGGGACAGTCAGCTGTAAACGCCATCTGCAACTTTCACCGAGGACCGGGAGAAACCAGGACTTCACTGGAGGACTATATATTAACATAACATATTATATTTGATTTCAACACAGAAAGAGAAACCAGAATAGTAAAATACATTTCTTTTTGTCATACATTTTACCTGACTGTCCTGAACATTTCATTTTACTAAGGTTCACCTTTAAAATACTTGACATTTGTTGTTTCTGGGGAAATACCGATATAGCTCATAGTCTGTTAAATAGTTCCACAGTTGAGGCACCACGCTATTGTTTCTTGATTATTTCTTTATGGTTGCTTTTGTCTATAATAATAACATCACTAGTAAAGGGAGATTTAGCCAATTCACCATCAACTGCTAAGTACTCAGGATCCTGTTCAGTAAAACATTGAAATAATAAGTAACCTCATCTTATATCATACTTCCAGTGCCAGTAAGGGGTTAAACTAGTGTAACATGCAGGTGAGTTCTCTTAGACAGTCCCTCCAGGATTTTGCGGCTTTTTTTTTTAGATTGTTGCGGCCCAAAATGCCTGATTTCGTGGGAGATTTTGTAAAAAGTTGCGATAAAAGTTACGATATCTTTTGTATGTTTGTTGCAATGAAGTTGCGGGTGACAGTGAAAGTTGCATAAAAAGTTGCGATTTTTTTTTTTAAATAAAAAGGAAACTTGTTTTGGGGAGAATAAAATTACTCTGGGCTGAGTTTTCGTAGTAACCTTACCAAAAAGGCTCAGGATGCTGCAAATGTTGGTATAATATGAAAATGGCTGGTGGGTTTAAGACAAAAAATAATAATTTATTGAATGAATAAAATCTGAACCTATGTGTCAGTGGCTTGTTGATCTTTACAGTTAATTAATTTCCTATCCTAACCTGGCCTGAGACACACATTCATACGGTTTGATAAAGTAACGTTACTTATTGGACTTTAACTTATCATTGCACTTACAATAACGAGCATAGCTGTCCTCAATTTAGGTCATCGCATCGTCTCATCTCCGGTTTTTCCTGCATCCACCGTGTGTGTTGTTGGTGTGTGTCTGTGTGTGTATGTTTGTGTGCGTCATTTGCAGGGGGAACTCAGCAGCCCCGTACACTGCAGAGAGCCGACAGGATTGAAACAGGAGCAGCTATCAGTGACTGAGTGAAAAAACGTTACAGCGTATATTTATGTTAAAATGTATACAGGTTGGCAGGACGGTCTGAATTGTTTTCCATGGTCTTTCGCTGTATGTTTTATTGGTAAATGTGAGATGTTTGAGTCAGTCACACACGTCTCGTCTTCATCAGAAACAAGGAAATGCTCAACCCGTGGCCGTTCTCACTCCCGCTTGATCATTGGCTCTCAGAGTCACATACTGACGGCACGTGGGACTGCTGGGATTGGTTGAAGTCGTGGGAAACTTCAGGTTATTGGTCAAATTTGCAGAAAAGTTGCGGTGATTGGTCGCACCAAATTCGCGGTGATTGGTTGAATTTGCATGAATTGGCGCGATCGCGACATCGCTTAGAGCAAACTTAAAACACACTCACACTTCCTCAGACCAGGTCTCAGTTTCTGCGGTCCACCATGGTCCACCCTGCAGAAAGAAACAAAGTCATAATCAACATCATACTCCAGGGCTGTGGATAATTTCAAGGTTTAACCATCATAGTGTGAAATGAGATGGAGTGAGACTACGTCGACTCTGCAGCTTGTTCAAGTCAAAGTCAGGGCAATGCTGCTAAAGCTGTCACGGTGTGGTTACACTTAAGCCGCCTACACATGATACGCGATTTGCTCTAGGTTGGTAGGGCACAGAGCAAAGCGCAGAGAGCAAAGCGCAGAGAGCAAAGCGCAGAGAGCAAAGCGCAGCACAGGTAAACGTCATCAAGGGTGGCAAGGAAGCCATTTCCCGTTGCTAGGAAACGACATGCCATTATCTCATTGGTTGCGCCTTCGAAAGGTCAGTGGCAACTAGGTCAAAGTTGAAATAATTTGAACTTTTAGCGCAGCGCAAAGCACTAAATCCGAGCGGTGCACGACGCCAGGGGTAGCACAGGGCATAGTTGGGCGCCACCGCCCTGCCCGTAGGCAATCAATGGAATGGCCGGGGCAGAGCGGTTTTGCCGCCTATCATGTGTAGGCGGCTTTACTCTGAGACATACACAACAGCATTCTCTATGCCCTGGTGACAGACTGACAGGCTGGAGGTTTGGTGGGGTTTTATTTAGTTTGGTGAGTAAAATGGTCTAAATAAATGACATGTAAATATGATAAATAGGTTTAGGTTATTTTTACAACTTAATTAAATTATTTTGTTAGAGAAAAGTAAGCTACCAAAAAAGTGCCATCTAGTAAGCTCAGAAAATAAAGACAGTGGTTTGCGAAGCTTAATTTGACCATCACTACTCACTACTGCGTTAATTCACACACAATTGCAAGGTAATGTAAGTCAATGGAGGCCAAACGGCGTTGATAAACACGTTAAAAAGCAAGTATGCGTCTTGATAACACGACAATAATGGCATACAAATTGGCGTGTCATACGTACGCCACTTCATGAGATCAGACTGTAATGCCAAACGAATCGTTCTGGAACTCTGACCTTGAATAAAAATCTGTTTTTGTGTTATAAGATTGAGAACCCCTGTAATACACCTTCACATAGATCCTCCATTAAACATGAACCAGAGTTTCTCAATTAGTGACAAAAAAGGTGTTCGTCCATCCATACCTGAGAGTGTTCAGTCTCCAGTTTGGATCCTCCAGTAGAGTAGAAAGCAGCTTCACTCCTGTGTCTCCTGGATGATTGTAGCTCAGGTCCAGCTCTCTCAGGTGGAAGGGGTTGGAGCTCAGAGCTGAGGCCAGAGAAGTACAGCCTTCCTCTGAGATCATACAGCCTGAGAGACTACACACACACACACACACACACACACAGTTCTTCATTACCTTGCGTGCTAGAAATGGGCAGAGCTCTACAGTCAAGCTGTACACAAGAACTAATGTTGTGTAGCTACTTGAAATTTTCATTGTGCAGTAGAGATAGAGAGAGAGAGAGAGAGAGAGAGAGAGAGAGAGAGAGAGAGAGAGAGAGATTTTGTGGAGACTGATTTCTCCTCCTCTGCACATTTATTGCAGCAGCTGGATAAGGAAGTAGGTTTACGCTAGTATCGATTTTTCATTGGGAACGCATTAAATCGCTCCATTCTGCTGTTGTTGAAGCTGCCTGTAAAACCCCAGCGTAATTTGTGAGTCACTAATTTTAGGCTCAGAGCTGAATGGTAAATGTAGCATATTTTGCATTGCTTCTAATGCTATTCCTCCATTCTGACTTACTGTGCATTTTGTAGGACTTTTATGTCTCTGTCTATGATGTCAACATGCCTATCCTGGTTTGGTCTGGTTTCCCAATGGGCAGGTAACTGTCACTGTATTTGATGTTGACTTTAATTATGTGAAACATGTTTAATGTTACTGTAGAAGCTACAGCCCGGTGTCAAAGACACTATACTATTTCATATACTGTATTTTTATACAGCAGAAAAGCTGAGGTTTTATTTATTTTATTAGGGCCTGAGCACGAAAATGCAAGGCCTTAACGGTGCCTTGCACTGAAAGTGCGAACAAACCTATTGTTTTTGTAAGGATTGTTATTATCACTCGCATTTTTGAGGGGCTTATCATGCTGGAAAACTCACAAAAAATTGCACACATGTCAGACCTACAGAGGCAAAAACTACAAAGTTCTGTAGTGATTGGACTCAAGCGTTGCCAGGGGGCTCCATAGCGCTCCATTGCCATTTTGAGGGAACATAGGTCTCATCTTGAAGTCCATGGAGCATTTTTTTGAAATTTTTCCACCTGACAGGAAGTCGGCCATCTTGGTTTTTGGTGCAAAATGTTTCATTTTATGAACAGGTGTTTTAGGACTTTAGGATGCACAAAAACTCTCGAGGGTTGTGTAGCCATGTGCAGAATAGTAAATACTTTGATCTGAGTTCACATTTAGGCTTGACAGTGGTATGGATGCTCTATAGCGCCCCCTAATTGGTTTTATCCCTTGGGCAAATTTTTGATGGCCTCAATATATACAAAAACTATTAAAAAATTGGTGCTCACATAAACACCTAGGAGCTTTGTGAGACTGTACAGAGATTTGTCTCATACCTGTAATCAGGCTCCATAGCGCCCCCTAATGCGAGGAAGGCCTTCACTTGCACATAGTTGCTCCAATATTCACCAAATTTAATGCACATATTGCTCTCATCATTGCGGACATATTTCCAATTTACCTTCATTAGCTCCGTCCAACCGGAAGGCGGCTATTTTTTATTTATGCATTTTTCATGTGTTTTCCATTCTTACGAACTCCTCCTAGACGGTGATTCCGATCTTCACGGAATCTTTGCAGTTACTATCTCTGCACCCTCATAACAAAAAGTTATCAAAAGAATATTGATAGTTGAAAAATGGGAAAGTTAGGGGGGACCAACTTCCTGTAGGTGGCTGTTGAAACAGGAAGTTGCGGGCTTGGCCACAGTTATTCTGATGATCATGAAACTTGACGAAGTTTCCATACCAAACTTTGAGTGAATCAGCCATTAGATGGCGCTGTTTCATTTTTGTTTTTATTAATTAGCCACATTGCAATAAATGGGAAACCTATGTTGTCTAACTTCTCCTGGGCCGTGAATCTGATCTGCACAAAAGCTTGAGTATAGACTCGGTGGACCCTCATGACAAATATTTATCAAAAGAATTTTGATCGCTAAAACAATGCGCAAGTTATGGAGAACCAACTTCCTGTAGGTGGCTGTCGAAACATGAACGTTTGTATCTTGGCAACGGCTATTCCGATTGGCATAAGACATAAAAAAAATTGTTCCTAAAGGGCCACTGAGACTCTACGCCAAATTTGGTGTCAATTAACCTTTAGATAGTGCTGTTTAGATTTTTTTAATTACCAAAAACGCTATATGTGAAACCTACTTTTTGTAACTCCTCCTAGAGCGTGACTTCCATCTGCACCAAAATTTGCAGGTAGACTCGGTGGACCCTCATGACAAAAATATATCAAATTAATTTTGATAGTTGAAAAAATGCTCAAATTATAGAGGACCAATTTCCTGTACACGGCAGTCAAAACAGGAGGTGTTGCATATCTCAGCAACCTTTATTCTGAATCAGAGGAATCTCTGCACAGTTGTTTCCCGTGCTGAGGCAGTGAGCAACATTTAAAGTAAATCGCCCGGGCGTCCCACCAGAACCCCCGACGTGCTGGGAGGGGCGAGGGCCCGTTCAACGCTGCTTACAGCTTTAATTTTACATGTTACTGTGAGAGACAAGGTATTGTAAGACATGTATTGTCATACTTTTGTTAAAAAAAAAACAATTTCCACTATACGATCACAGTTAAAACAAGTTTAATAAAGAGCAGAACTCCTGATAACTGCTGTGGGCTTCTATATATCTGTCTCTGATGTGGACATGCCTATCCTGATTCGGTCTGGTTTCCCCATTTGCACATACTGATCCATATACACAACGTAGCGAGACTGTCACAACGGGGACTGTCACATCGGCTTGAGCCTTCCTCAGGTTGTAGCGAAGGTAAGCTGAAAAGAGTAAAGGAAGCTAAAAAAGAGAACAGAAGGGAGTAGCCGAGCTGCCCCCAGACAACTCTGACTGGCTTTTAGTCATTGCAGAGAGTTTTGCGAAATAAAAAAAGGGCAGGACAGCTAGTTGGCCTTCTTGTTGTTGGACTATTAAGTAATATTAGCTGGCTTGCTATGTCTTGTGTGTCTAGATTTTGATTACAAGTAATGTAATCATAACAAATGCACGTGTAGAGGTACTGAAATTTATGACAGCAGTGTAGTAAATACTGTGAAACTGTAGGGACACAAATTGGAAAAATAAATATGATTACACAATGTTACTTTAACTTGCTAACACCAACCTGAGAGTTTCCAGCCTGCAGTGTGGACTCTTCAATCCAGGAGACACCAGCTTCACTCCTGAATCCTGCAGCTCATTGTTACTCAGGTCCAGCTCTCTCAGACTAGAGGACTGGGAGCTGAGAACTGAAGACAGAGCTTCACAGCTTCTCTCTGAAAGGTCACAGCCACTCAGTCTGAAAGGGATTCAATAAAAAGTCAATCCAATAATTAACATAGGAGGAAAATAACTGCTCAGAGGGTGATACTTTTTAATTAACTGAACACCAACCTGAGAGTTTCCAGTCTGCAGTGTGGACTCTTCAATCCAGGAGACACCAGCTCCACTCCTAAATCCTGCAGGATGTTTTTACTCAGGTCCAGCTCTCTCAGACTAGATGACTGGGAGCTGAGAACTGAAGACAGTGCTTCACAGCTTCTCTCTGAAAGGTCACAGCCACTCAGTCTGAAAGGGATTCAATAAAAAGTCAATCCAATAATTAACATAGGACAAAAATAACCACTCAGAGGGTGATACTTTTTAATTCACTAAACACCAACCTGAGAGTTTCCAGTCTGCAGTGTGGACTCTTCAGTCCAGCCGACACCAGCTCCACTCCTAAATCCTGCAGGACGTTGTTACTCAGGTCCATCTCTCTCAGACTAGAGGACTGGGAGCTGAGAACTGAGGGCAGAGCTTCACATCTTCTCTCTGACAATGTACAGCCACTCAACCTAAAAAAGATCCAATAGAAAGGCCATCCAATAATTAATATATGAAGAAAATAACAACTTAGAGGTTCACCATTTTCTTTTAAAGATAATTTTTTGAGCTTTTCCGCCTTAAATTTTTGACAGGACAGCAAGGTGAGAAAGGGGAGAGAGAGGGGCAAGACATGAATGAAATTTGTCACAGGTCGGATTCAAACCCTGGACCTCTGTGTCGATGCATACAGCTCTCAGTATATGTGCACCTGATGTACCACTGAACCAACCCGGCAACAAGGTTCATCATTTTCAAATAGCTGAGCACCAACCTGAGAGTTTCCAGTCTGCAGTGTGGACTCTTCAGTCCAGAGGACAGATGCTTCACTCCTGAATCCTGTAGGTCGTTGTTACTCAGGTCCAGCTCTCTCAGACTAGAGGACTGAGAGCTGAGAACTGAGGACAGAGCTTCACAGCTTCTCTCTGACAGGTTACAGCCACTCAGTCTGAAGAGGAATCAGCAACAAATAAGAACACAGCTACACACAAACAAAAACAAATTCTAACTAGAACTGCAAGCAGTTATGACGGGGCCCAAGCCACCCACGCCAGTTGCCCCCGACGCCCAGGGGAGCGTGCGAAAGCGGAACCCGAAGCTGGGCGGCGGGGAGGCAAACGTCGCGAAATATTGAGAGGCGCGAGCCGCGAGCCGCGACGTCTGCGGTACGTCGCCGTTGCAATCGTAGCGGTCAACAGTTCACCTCCACGCATATGCAGACTACCTTTAAGAATTCTGTACAATAAACAAACTTCTTAACCCCCCTGACCGCAGGAGACAGCAGCGACAAATGAGAGAGTGACCGAGAGGGTGGAGGGGGGAGGCAGGTGTGGTGGGTGAAGGAGCAGGGGAGGTGGTCAAGTTGTTGCAAATGGCGTCATAGGCGCCGATTTATGTTTTCCTCCGTGGGTGCTTCGTGGGAAATTAAGCATCAATGCCACCGACATAACCAATCACGCTATGACGCTCCACTTAGCACCAACTGCAATGTTTAATTGCACGGTATTGGCGCCTATGAATGGTGTTGATTTTGGATTGAAAAAGTGAGAGAAAAGAGTTTTCCACTGTGAAGGTTGTAGAAACTTTGTCAGGTGGCTTAAGAAGTTTGTTTATTGTAAAAAACCAGAGGAGCACGCAAAAGCGAAAACCAAAACGTAACATAGGAGGCAAACATCAGTAAATATTGAGAAGTGTGAGCTGCAAGGTCTGTGGTACATTTCCATTGCAAATATCCCATTAACGTTGAGTAAAAGGGCCAAAACCCGTCTACGTTGATTATAGCGCCCCCTAATGGCCGATCTTCGCCAAATTTGGTAGTGAGCCTCAGAGCCGCATGCCGAACGAGTTGATTGCATGTACTGTGGCAGAGATATTGCAATTGCAAATTCCCCATTCAAATGCATCGAATTATTGGCCAACACAAATAATGGTTGCTTATAGCGCCACCTGAAGGCCGATCTTTGCCAAATTTGGTACATAGCATCATAGTGTGATGTTGAACAACGATCTCAAGCTATGTGCTGATAACTTTTAATTTGGCCGAGATATGATATATGTGTGTGGTAGCTAGCTAGGAAAATTACTTTGGTCGTCAAATGCGCATACTTCAACGTAGCAAAATTCCTTGGGTAACTTTTGGTCATGTCCATCTGCAGATGCTACGTACCAGTTTTCGTGCTGAACCGTCGCACGGCCTAGGATGAGTTCGAAAAAGTTGGTTTTGCGCATTGCACAATATTGCGGAAAAAGTTTTTGGCGGAAATGGGCGTGGCCTATATCATGTAATTCAGCGTGATGCAAGGCAGACGTGAATATAAGAATTTCTAATGTGCGATGTGTAATGTGGGAGTTAAAAGCAAAAAAACATTAGAGCGCCACCTAGTGGTCCACATGTTTAATTTTTGGTAGGTGTGGTCCATGACCCATTGTCTATCTACCCTGTAAATTTAAAGTTGTTCACGTTAGTGTAAGTAGTAAATTTAGACTTGGGTCCAATAGGCCACACCCACTTTGACCCCTCAGTACCCCACTCAAGGGTTGGCCTCAGGATTCAACCTAGATGGTACCCAACAAATTTTGTAAAAATCGGAGGAGCTGGACCCCCTAGTGACTAATTTTCGTTAAATGCGTGAGCAACCTCCAGAGGGTCACGAGAAACATGAATCTAAAGTTTGGCGTGGATAGCATTTATTTTGGCTGAGATATGGCAAAGTTGGTGTTTTCATAGTTAGCTACACAAATTTGTTTGTGCGTAATATGCGCAATTTTTATCCTATCAAAATTATTTTTATTAACTTTTTGTCCGGCCCATCTGGAGATGCTACGTGCAGTTTCGTGCCGATCGGTCGCACGGTCTAGGAGTTCGAAAAAGTAGGTTTTTGATAAATTGCGAATTTTCACGCATAAAAGTTTAGGCGGAAATGGGCGTGGCCTATATCACTTGATTCAGTTGGATCCAGGGAACGCGTGGATGTATGGTTTTTGAAGGTACGGTGTACGGTGTGGGAGTTATAGAGCCAAAACGTGTTTTTTCTGCTATAGTGCCACCTAGTGGTGGAAGTGGGTCAATTTTTGTGCCTGAGGTCCTTGCAGAGATTCAGTCCATTCCTGAAAACGGCAACCCCCCACCATGTACGGTTTAGGCTGTAGTCGGAGTTTTAGGCGGAGAAGAATAATAAAAATAATAATAATAAAAAAATCTTTCGAAAAACAATAGGGTTCTACAGCCCTGCTGTACGAACGGCATAGCTTTGCTATTGCCCGTTCTTACAGACTCAGGCTTGGACCCCTAATTAAAGAAAAACTTCATTTAATCTGGATAGTTATGTGCACGAACAGAGCTTTGTTGGAGGCTTTGACCACTGGCAGCAGCCTCAGAAAAGCCTCCTCTGAAGCAGAATATTTCTTCAGGTCAAACACGTCCAGATCTTTTTCTGATGACAGTAAGATGAAGACCAGAGCTGACCACTGAGCAGGAGACAGTTCATCTGTGGAAAGACTTCCTGAACTCAGAGACTGTTGGATCTCCTCCTCTAGAGAACCGTCATTCAGTTCATTCAGACAGTGGAACAGATTGATGCTTCTCTCTGAAGACAGATTCTCACTGATCTTCGTCTTGATGTACTCAACTGTTTCCGGATAGGTCTGTAAGCTACTTCCTGCGTATGTCATCAGACCTTGTAGGTGTTTCTGATTGGTCTGCAGTGAAAGACCCAGGAGGAAGCGGAGGAACAGGTCCAGGTGTCCATTTGGACTCTGTAAGGCTTTGTGCACAGCACTCTGGTAGAAACATGTTGAAGTTGATTGTTCTCCTGACAGCAGGTTGACTCCAGAGTTGATGAATGTCAGATGGACATGAAGAGCAGCCAGAAACTCCTGAACACTCAGATGAATGAAGCAGAACACCTTGTCCTGGTACAGTCCACTCTCCTCTTTAAAGATCTGTGTGAACACTCCTGAGTACACTGAGGCTTCTCTGATATTGATGCCACACTCTGTCAGGTCTGATTCATAGAAGATCAGGTTGCCTTTCTGCAGCTGCTCAAAAGCCAGTTTTCCCAGTGACTCGATCATCTTCCTGGTCTCTGGAATCCAGTGTTGATCTATCTCAGATTTTCCATGATATTTGATGTTCGTCAGTTTGGACTGAACCACCAGGAAGTGGATGTACATCTCAGTCAGGGTCTTGGGCAGCTCTCCTCCCGCTGTGGATTTCAACACCTTCTCCAGAACTGTAGCAGTGATCCAGCAGAAGACTGGGATGTGGCACATGATGTGGAGGCTTCGTGATGTCTTGATGTGGGAGATGATTCTGCTGGCCTGCTTCTTGTCTCTGTATCTCTTACTGAAGTACTCCTCCTTCTGTGGGTCAGTGAACCCTCTGATCTCTGTCACCATGTCAACACAGTCAGTAGGGATCTGATTGGCTGCAGCAGGTCGTGTGGTTATCCAGAGGCGAGCAGAGGGAAGCAGTTTCCCCCTGATGAGGTTTGTCAGCAGCACATCCACTGAGGTGGACTCTGTAACATCAGTCAGGATCTCAGTGTTGTGGAAGTCCAGAGGAAGTCGACACTCATCCAGACCGTCAAAGATGAACACAACCTGGAACTCTTCAAACCTGCAGATTCCTGCTTCTTTGGTTTCACTGAAGAAGTGATGAACAAGTTCCACCAAGCTGTACGTTTGCTCTTTCAGCATATTCAGCTCTCTGAAAGTGAATGGAAATATGAACTGGATGTCCTGGTTGGCTTTGCCTTCAGCCCAGTCCAGAGTGAACTTCTGTGTTAAGACTGTTTTCCCGATGCCAGCCACTCCCTTAGTCATCACTGTTCTGATTGGTTCATCTCTTCCAGGTGGGATTTTAAAGATGTCTTCTTGTCTGATTGTTGTTTCTGGTCTGTCTGGTTTCCTGGATGCTGTTTCAATCTGTCTGACCTCATGTTCTTCATTGACCTCTGCTGTCGATTCATCTGTGATATAGATTGCTGTGTACATCTTATTCAGAAGGGTTGGGTTTCCTGCTTTAGCAATCCCCTCAAACACACACTGGAACTTCTTCTCCAGGTTGGATTTGAATTTAGGACGGCACACTGCAACACGAGTTTCTAAACAACCTAACAAACAAACAACTAATTAAATTCAGAGAATCTAAGCATTTAAGGCTGTATTAGTGTTAAGAACACTTGAGCTGATGCAAATGTGTGCAGTTTAGTTACAGCATAGTTTGGAAATATACACTTCTCACATTTTTCCTCCATTTCCTCTTTCCCTCATGATAAATCTTTTAAAATCATCTTACTGTTCTGCAGACGGTCAGCCAGCTCCTCCTGCTTCATTCTGCTCAGGAAGTGCAGTGTGATCTTCAGAAATGCCTCTCTGCTGCTCCTCCTCTGCTCCTCATCATCACCGTCCAACACATATTCAGCCTTCCTCTTACTCTCTAAGCATTCTGGGTAATCTGAACTCAGAATCTTTTGGAACTTCTTCAGCTCATTCTTCACAAAGGTGATGATGTTCTCTTCCAGCAGCTAGAACAGAATGATAAACTAAACATTTAATTTAAAGAACACACGTAAATCATTAGTCTAAAAGCCTGCTATCCTTGAATGGTAGTTTAGCATTTCATCTGTGGTTAATATTTAAACCTGTGTTTGTACATGTACACACCATAAATATGGAGTCCAGGTCTGTTTGATGCAGCTGGGCAGACTGACCATCGAGGCCCTCTGAACTCTCCTGTTGAACTCTGGGGAAAACATCAAGTTTACGGACATTCAATTACTCAAATCTGCACACAGCTTACAAAAGGTGTTCCGATATGGTATCAGGTATGTATTCAATCAGAATGTCATCGGCTGCTCATCTATCAGATTTTATTGGACTCATGATCAAACTCAAAACTTTACTGCTTCTTCTTTCTCTGTCAAACAAGTACAAAAATCAATTATAACTTCTGGTTTCAGTTGTTTTTTAGGGAGCTCCCGAAGGGTCACTACGAGATTTTTAAATCTGATATGTAAATCAATGACTGTCCCACCGCTGGTGTGCAGCGATAACCTCAGAATTCACACATGGCTCTCCACTGTGCATCAGTAAATTAGCTGTTAATTAAATTATTAAAAATGATTATTAAATATTAAAAATATCAGTATCTTGCTGGATGTTATGGTCCTGGTATCACTATGCAGCAGATCAAAACCACATTTTGTGGTATTGTCCACCTCGAATATAAAGCTCTTACCTTCCATCAGCAACTTGTTCATCTTTAAAGGTAATAAGACCACCCATAGACCAGTCACTCTTCATGGACACACAGCTGGGTTCAGGTCCAGGTTCAGGTCTTTGCTGCATCCTAATACGAACAAACAAACTGTGAAAAGCAGTTTAAGATGAAAGAAGAATTTTAACAAGATACATTAATCAATTTGTTTTGTTTTATCATTATATCATTGTTAATATACAAGTCTCATTTTGAGAAGTGAGTGTCAGGATGAATATTATAAATGGATCTGTCTCAGAGTAGATCATGTTGTGGACATGTGAACTTCTTAGTGCTGCACTTTGAAGCAGAGTTTTGGACTCACGTCACTTTAACTCGTCATGACACTGTTGACTTTGGACTCCACTTGGCAAAATCAAAAAAATACTTGTTGTTTACTACAGTTTGTCTACTTGTGCCTGTAGGTTTCTCCTAAATTCACCAAAACTTAGCATTATATAATGCCTCACATGTGCAGGGCTCAACGCTAACTTTATAGTTAGTAAGTAGTTAGTAAGTGGTTACCGGCTTGGCAACCAGGCATCAGCTTTTGGTTGCCGAAATTGACAATACGGTTGCCATGTTTTAAACTGCCTATATTTGGAGAAATTAATTTCTTATGTAACTATACCACACATTTTAATAATGAAACAATGAGATAATGGCTTTCAATATAATTTCCCATCCCTCTCAAACAGGGGTGCAAAAGATCACAAAACTCACGGATCCGATCATGGTTTTGAGTTTTTGTTTTGAGTCACGGATCGGATCAATTTTCGGATCAGCACAAAAAAAGGGGGAATTTAAATGATTATTGAAAATGTAATAGTAACTTTTAACAATAATTACTTCTTTCACCAGTAAATTGCTGTTAAAAGACAAAAACAGATGAGAAAAGGGTATTTTACAATAACTTTGAATGCACCACAAGGTTTACCAGTTTTAAGTAAATGCAACATTTAGTCCCGTCTGTGTTGTTTTTCAAACAACAGCAGTGACCATAGAGCTAGTTTGTATCTTTGGTGGTACGTCCCGCTGTTGGAATCCTCTATAATGAAATACAGTCACACTACACCGTTTAGCTGTCAGCATTTTAACCGTGTTTAATCCAGTTACTACTGTAGCTAACGGTAGGCTAATGCTACCTGCTGCCAAGTGTAACGTGTTATTAGTGTTTACTAGCGTGACATGCAGCGATGTTTCTGTTGCCTTTAACGTCTGTTTGGGAGCATCAGAGAGCAGCGCAGACATTTAGGTGGCACAAGAATGAGGCACCAAACTCCGCATTGCTATTCCGTCCGGTAGATACTGGGCACTGTATCTTTACACGGTAAACGCGCGTGTGTGGAAAGCGGTCGCACAACAGCTGAAATGTTGTGTTGCGCATGAATAATAAACTTTACAGAGATAACCAAATAAAATATTGACTTCTTTTGAAATAAGATTTTCCAGATTTTTTTTTTATATGTATATAAAAAAAAACACAAATATTGAACAGGTGGTTGCCAAAGGGGGCAACCTGAGGCCACGAAACGGTTGCCAATTTACTCACCCGTTACTGTCGAGCCCTGATATGTATTAAAAACTTAACATGTCAGAAAACTTGTAATACAAAAAAACAATTGTCTTAATGTAAGTAATCAACTCGGTAAGTGTCATGGTGATATCTGTTAGTTAAACATCTTTACCTTATTCACCTGTAGTGCTAGTCCTAAACTTTGACTTTAACACCAATGTCTTAAGGCATCAGACGTATTAGTCTGACAACTATTTGCTATGTAAAGATATAGTGGAGTAATGGCGTCTTGAGCAGAGAATAAAGAGTAATCTCAGCTTCTCTGTGTGTCTGTATCAGAAGCTGATGGCCGTGATTCAGAGATGGGAGTAAGTCACACATAGGCAAGTCACAAGCAAGTCTCAAGTCTTAGGCTGGCCACAGACTGGATGCGTTGCATGTGTGTGTCAGCTGCGTGGCGGTTTTTATTTCGGCTCCCATGTTAACAGGGTTAGACCTTGCAAACTGCCTGCATGACACAAATGTCTCAGGTGCGGCTTGAGCCGCGCTGAAATGAGTGGCTGCTAGAAATAGAACCAACGGCTATTTTTCATGTGAACCGCAAGCGTGTTTCCAGGCAAAATAGAATATATATATATATATATATATATATATATATTTATATATGTCATTTTGACACAAATACGTATTAATAAATGACAATTTGATGTTTGAAAGTCTCTAGATTTTGACATAAATGCAGATATAAATGTAAAATAAAATAAAACAATTACTATCGATTTTCAAATGTCGCACCTGTCAATACTGTAGCCTATTTTGCCGTCAATACTGCCGATGTTGTCTTTGCTGTAATCAAATCAATATATATTTATGTTTAACATGAAGTATACTACTGCTTGAGTGCAGGGGAAATGGGAAACATACATGTCTACAGACAAGTCAAGTCAAGTCATAGCTTGGGTCAAGCAAGTCACAAGTCAAGTCATACAAAAGTTTCCATTTTTAAACAAGCTAAAGACAGTGGTTATGAACTGCTGGAGTTTTATTTGTATTTTTTCCTACTCAATATTCAAAAGACATTGCGTCCAAGCCACATACATCTGAACAGTTTAAATTTGTAGATAAAGAAACAGCCTAAAACTGATATTAGGCCAACAATAAATCAACATACATAATTGTTCAATATGCCTCAAACATGACATCAAATCATGAAATTCATTCAAACAATTCAAGTATAATGGTTTCTAATCAAATAATATTCTTCAAACATGCCTCACTTTTATGGGACAGAAACACATCCATTAACTTTTCCTTCTCTTAAAGAAAAAAAAACAAACATATTCTTTAAGAGTAGCTGAATGCCACCACCTTTGCGTAATTTGGAGAGATTGACTGAGTGTATTTATTACATGGAATGAATAGTATCTATATGTTAATATTTGTCAGTGTATTTGTGAGTGAATGTGTGCGTGTTTGAGAGAGAGTGAAAAGTTATTAATATTGGTGAGTGAAAGTGTGTATGTGCATGTGCTTGTGTGTGAGAGTGCAGAGTGTGTTGTGTGTGTATGTGTGCCTAGCTTTATTCACATACTTATGTCTGCATGTGTGTGTGTGTGTGTGTGTGTGTGTGTGTGTGTGTGTGTGTGTGAGAGAGAGAGAGAGTGCAGTTTGTGTTGTATGTGTCGCTCTTACCACCACCTTGAACAAAGAGGGGAGGGTGTGCTTTTTCATGGCCCAAAACTGAAGGGAGTTCTGTCCATCACAAACGTCCAAATAGTGGTTCAGCTGAATATGGGGACTAGAACCAGAATCTCTCCCGATTTAAAGTGTCTGATGAAATTCGACGTGGTGGTGGTGGTGGTTGACATCGGAATGTTTTTTACTGCAGACCTTGCAAACTGCCGTTCGTTTCTTCTTTGCCTGGTCAGATGTGTAATCCTTATAGCCAAACTTTATTATTTTCAGATCAGAGGGATCCATGACGTTAAGTTACTAGCCGTAGCCAGTCTTGTTTACTGCAGGTCTGCCGCTGCGTGCTGCGTCATCATATCAACAGGTTCCCGCGACCCGCGCACGCAACAGCACTAAAATCGTAAAGTTAACTCCTCTTCAATATCAGAGGGGAAAAAATATATATTTATTAAACAGAAAGTCAAGTCATTAGAAAGTCATTTGACTCAAGTCTAAGTCAAGTCATTTCAAGTCATTTGACTCAAGTCTAAGTCAAGTCTCAAGTCATGAATATCAAGTCAAAGTCAAGTGAAGTTTTTTTATGAATGTTTATCAAGCAAGTCTCAAGTCCTAAAATTTGCGACTCGAGTCTAACTCGAGTCAAGTCATGTGACTCAAGTCCCCCATGTCTGCCGTGATTAACCTGTTAGTATTTGACAAGTTGGGGAACGGTCTGTGAGAGCTGTGTGGAGGCAATCCCAGACCACTTTTACAATTACAGGCCATTTAACTTTTATTCCAAATGTCCGTTTAAGACAAAAGATTTATTCACTACATAAAGAGGTGTTATCCCTATAAATCAGAACATTAGCTGTTATTATTAATAAAAAAAAAGTACCAGTATGAGGTTATGCTCCTGGTATCACTGGGCATTAAATCAAAATCACATGTTATGGCATCGTCCACCTCAACTACGAAGCTCTGGAAGTCAGATAATAACAAAGTTTACTTTTGAATTCTTACCTTTCATCAGCCGCTTTTCCAACTTTAAAGTCATCATAACAACCCCTAAACCAGTCACTCTTCATGGACAAACAGCTGGGTTCAAGTTCGGGTTCAAGTTCAGGTTCAGGTTCAGGTTTAAACTTAGGTTTAGGTCCAGGAGAGTTTTGATTCTGCTGCTGCATCCTGATACAAACAAAGACAGTGGATGAGTAATGTCTGTGTTCACTCCAAATGGAGCTTTCTCTCCCACAGACAGCACTTTTTCTCAAATGCCTGAAAACAGCTCGACCACATTCCTGTTTGAAATTCCTCAATTTAATTTAATTGATTGAGAAAGCCAGCCCAGTTTTTCATATGTCCTGCCCATAGGTGCTGCCTGAGGAAGCAGAGTCTGCGCAGTGGCTTGATTGAATTTTGGTGGACCAATCAGAGCAGACTGGGCTTTTTAGGAAGGCGGGCCAAGAGCTCAGACATTAGGCTCGTTCAAGATGAGCCAGGTCTGCACAGAATCGATCACCAGCGACATCTTTATTTATGTGAAATAGGCAAATAAAACAACTCTAATTATGAAATGAAATATTAAATTTAATGTATGTGCATGTTATAATTCATTTACAAGACTGTCAAAGAGAGACGGGTATCTCTCTGTCCTGTCAGACGCTGCTCTCCCTCGCCTCTGCCTGCTCCGTGGCCAGTGTGTGTGAGTGACACCCAGTTACGTTACGCCCGCAATCGCTTGTGGAGCTTTATAACTCAGACAAACCACGTTCCAGTTAATCTTATAATGGATATGTGTGTTGTGTTATTTAAACAAACGATAGGGGAAATAAACTCCTCTTGTCCGCGAGTCTCCTGATAGAGCTCCAGCCAGCTCACAGCGGGGTCTGTGAAGGTGGACAGGCTGACCGGCAAGCCAGTGACCCCAGCAGGCACTGGCCAGCTGTTACGTCAGACTGTGGAGCTTCTGAACTCCGACACTGTTGCACCAAATTTGCAATTAGCCATCAATTTTCGTAACACTGCCCATATTTGAGCTCTACATAGTTGATTTCTCGCCTAAAAAAGTCTCAGAAGTGAATTTTGTGATGAAATAGCAGACGAACAATGCAAAATGATTCCAGTTGTTGGCCACGACGGAAATCCGTGGTTGTTGTGATTGTTGCGGCGCTTTGCATTGTGGGATACAGTAACTACATGCTACATTTTGGCCAAATCAGTACGCACTGCTAGTATAGTATGCGATTTCGAAAACCGCCTTGGTCTCAACGGTCTCCACTACTGCCAGAAAATGCTTAGTTATGTTGTAACCTTGGTTCTCTGAGTGAAGAGACTCTCTCTCCACCATACATATGGAATAAGTAACAGTGTAACTGTTAATTATACAGGAGAGAAGCCAATAATTTTAGTTTGTGGCAAAACCTTTTAGTGCTCGTTTTGCATTTTGTGACTTTCATCTTATTTCTTCATTTAAGTTTTCTGTAAAATAGTGTTAAAATCTTTCTCGTCTCGATCTCGTGAACCCAATCTATGGGCTGAAATATGTGCCACCAGAAACTGAATTTGAATCATTTATATTTGAATTTGAATTGCTAAACTTGAATCATTGCATTGAAAAACTGAATCTGAATAGTATAATTTGAAATTGAATTTAGTCGTTTGGCACTGAAGTCCAATAAAATTTGATCCTCACTGAAAATTCAACTCTATATATCTTCACATTCAGTTCTCACAATTCAATTTCAAGTTACTGTGACAGACATTCGGGGAGTTGAAGGATGAAGGTAGAGCAATCGAGCGCAGATCGATAAATAGAGTTCAGTGGCGCAGATACACAGAACTCCTCTTCGGCCAATCAGCACCTACGTCTAACTGAAATAAACTCACCATAAATCGTCAAAATCTCATGCGATTTTCTAGTTTTTTTGGTTCGTTCCAAAGGTGACACATATATTTATGATCCAGTCTAGAGAAAATTTAAGCTTTTGATATTAATATAATCTACTTCATGACCACGGAACTCTCCGCCTCCTGCCGTACTAGGAAACCTGAATATTGATTGGTTATCTGAGAATTGCCCTCTGAAGAATCGGCTCTTGTCTATCTATTGCTAATACCTGCGGACTATCTCAATTAATATCTCAACCAACAGGAATCACTGTTTATCATACTGGGGTCAAATCTTCAACATGCATTGATCATATTTATACTAACGCTCCAGATATGTGAATAAAAATATTCATGGATTACTTTTTGATAATTGCTAACATTTCAAAAAATGTACTGTTAAACCTAAAAGTGCACCGTGGATAGATGATTCATTAAAGAATCTAATGGTTTTGAGAGATGATGCCAAGAATGTTGCTGTCTTCTCCAGTGCACATGATGATTTAAAAGATTACCGCAAATTAAAATTAAATCAAATCTGCAAAAAAAAGAGAACTTATTATCAACAGAGAATTTATGAAAGTAGTCAAGACAGTAAAAAAATATGGAAAGTTCTGAATGAAATCATGGGTAAAAAAAACAGCTCAGACTTCTTTTGTGGAACTAGATGGTGTATTTAACTAAGCCTCTTCATATTGCGAATTATTTTAATGATTATTTTATTGACAAGACCTCCATGCTCAGAGAAAACATGGACACTACTGTTAAACACATCTCAGAAGAGCTTATAACAAATGGCTTTATGGCACAGTAAAAACTGTGCTTTTGAATTTCATGAGATTAATGTTGATAATGTAGAGAGATTGTTGAACTCTCTGGAAGATGATAAGCCTGCAGGTATTGACCATCTAGACTAGAGGTCGACCGATTCATCGGTTTTGCCGATTAATCGGCACCGATAGTTGATTGGTGGAACTATCGTTATCGGCAAAAATCCATACCGATGGTTGCGTCCGTTGCTGGAGCAGCTGAGAAGCACGCGCTGCCATTCATTACACAGTACGCAAGAGCTGAGAAGGGTCTGCTGGCATCATGCATTACAATAGCGGCCTCTAGAGGCGAAATAAAAACTATCACTGATGCCTGGTGTTGTTTATTTTCGACACGTGTTACTGCGCGCTGCACGGAGAGCACATGCTGTGCGGAGAAGGCTGACATCAGATGCACGTTTAAAGCATCGACAGCAAAAAGGTATGTATACAGTTCATATTAATTTGTTGAATAGATGCTGCATTAGTAGAGAAAGAACAGCACAACAGTATATTTGTTTGCTTTCGAGGCTGAGATGACGCTAAACATTAGTAGTAGGCTAACTTACCTCAAGCGGTTAAAACACTGACAAAAATAAACGCAAGTCCGACCCAAATCAGGCCTAAAGGCTCGTCCACGATCCCAAACGGCACCTCTGATTCATATTTAGATCATTTAATAACAGTTAAACGTAGAGACTTACTGATGGCTGCAGCTAAAAGCTAACGAGTTAGCCGTTATGGGGGTGTCTTTGGTGTCTTTCTAGCCTCTACAGGTGATTTTCTATCCAACCTGGAACTTGTGCCTTTTTTCGGGGTTGTTGAGCATTAAATCCAAACTGTTACATCCAAGATTTATCCACTTGATGTCCATAATTCATCACGTTTTCGGTCATTTCTGCCGCTAACTCCGTGCTACCCATAGACAGTAGGTGCTACCGACAAGGGGATCTCCCATGATGCCTTTGTTTATGTTTTCAACCAATGGGAAGGCAGGTCCGTCACACATTACGCCTTATATGGGCATCCAAGCGAGAACAAATATATATATAGTATAAAGTGGGAAAGATAGATCCCTCCAGGTCAGAGATCGTCTGTTACCGTTCTAAACCGTTCTACAGAGAAGAATGGCGTCACTGTTTTGAGATTGTTTGTCATTTATATGAAATATAATGCTCATGTTTATTTTTGCACTGGATGACTCCAAATATGTAGGAGAACTGTTTTAGACAACACACATGCTTGTGTAGCATTGCTGTGGGTGTAATATCAATAAATATGACATTATTATTTTGATTATTGGCAAAAGCGTCTGGACTTTTTTTGAAACAATGTATGTATTTTGTCAACTGTATAAGTTATAAATACTATCGGTCGATTAATCGGTTA
Organism: Sander lucioperca; assembly: GCF_008315115.2. Classification (NCBI taxonomy): domain Eukaryota; kingdom Metazoa; phylum Chordata; class Actinopteri; order Perciformes; family Percidae; genus Sander; species Sander lucioperca. The sequence continues at coordinate 31,207,953 of NC_050177.1, forward strand.
TCGGCAAATACGGCCCAACCTAGCTATCGGTATCGGTAAAATCCACTATCGGTCGACCTCTAATCTAGACTGTAAATTGTTGAAAATATCTGCTTCATACATTTCCAAATGTCTGTCATATTTTTAATAGAAGCTTGATCACTGGTGTTTGTCCAACATTATGGAAAGAAGGAAAGATTTCTCCTATTCCTAAAGACAAAAACAAACTTTTAGTAAAAATTGTGTCTGTGCAAATTTAAGACTATCTTTCTAGTAATGGTTTAACCTCTGTGTTCCAACATGCATATAAAGCTGGTCACTCTACTGGCACCGCTATGTTACAAATGTCTGAAAGCTGGCTTGCATCAATTTACAGGTTGATGCTTATAGGCACAGTTATGCTAGATTTCAGTGCTGCGTTTGACGTGATTGATCATGATCTCTTAATTGGTAAACTTATGTGTTATGGTTTTAAACACTCAGCTATTCTGTGGTTAAGAAGTTACCTGTCTGGGAGTTTACAGAGAGTATATTACAATGGCACTTTTTCAAACAGCAAGTCGTTAGACTGTGGTGTTCCACAGGGGAGTTGCCTCTTCTTTTTACAATTTTTACCAATGATCTGCCACTTGCAATTGGGCAAGCAAGTTTGACAATGCTGATGATTCTACCCTAGATTATGCAGCATCCACATGCTCTGAGCTTAATCAGGTTCTATCTAGCGAGCTCAACATCGTACTTAATTGGATAAAAACCAACAAACTTTTGCTTAATGCATCAAAAACAGTCTGCATGATATTTGGCTCTAAACATAAATTAGCACATGGGCCTGAACGGAATCTTGAAGTTGCAGGTCAATCCATAAATTAAGTAAATAAATTTAAGCTTCTAGGACTACGGCTTGATAGTGCATTGTCGTGGTCCGATTACATTAACTATATGGTTTCTAAGATGGGCAGAGCAGTTGCCACCACACGGAAATGCTCACCATTTCTACCCCCTTTTCTGCTAAGGCAAATTGTTTGCACCTTAGTTCTCTGCCACTTGGATTACTGCTCAGTAATCTGGTCATTTGATTCAAAAACCTATGGAGTGATATTCCTATCTTTATTCAAGAGCGCATTATTTCAATTTGAGAGCATTTCTCACTAATATTACGTTCAGATGTTGTAATAATTTACCTCAAAACCTTGCTCTCACACTCAAATAGTGACCGCTCGCGCTTGGATTTGCTGTGCTTGTGCTCAAACTTTGTGCTTGGACTCAGATATTTCTCCTTGGCAAGGAGAATCAGCGCCAAGCGCGCAGAATTAGCCTGAGTGCAAGGAGAAATATCTGAGTCCAAGCACAAAGTTTGAGCACAAGCACAGCAAATCCAAGCGCGAGCAGTGACTATTTGAGTGTGAGAGCAAGGTTTTGAGGGAAATTATTACAACATCTGAACGTAATATTAGTGAGAAATGCTCTCAAATTGAACCTTTACCAAAATCCAATGACCTGAAAAAAACTTTTATTTACAGAGTTCTTTGTGGAATAATACCCCAAGTAACATTCGTTTAATCACAGGAAAGATACATTTTAAAAAGAAAGTCTTACCTTACCTTATCTTACCTTCACTTAAATTAGTTATCAAGAGGTTTTTTTGTTGTTCTTGTTTGTTATTCTTATTTGTGTGGTTAAAATATTTGATTTTCTTCCTTGTATATGTGAGCTACCTTAATGTAAAACATATCATATACTGTTATATATCATTTTGTTTACAAGATATTTTTCTTCTGTCTTTTTGTTATTTAGTTCAGTAAGCAGATATTGTTGTATTTATTTTCGTTTCTTTATTTCTTTTCTTCATTGTATATGTCATGAAATGTTTTAATATTGTCTGATTAAATGTTGTTTTGGACCCCTGGAAGACTAGCTGGTCGTCTAGGCGTCAGCTAATGGGGATCCTTATAATAAATACAAAATACAAATCTCACCTCTGAGCTTTGGTCTGGCTGTCATGGTCCCCACACAGAGTGGGCTTTTTAGAGGGAGGGGCTCCCTCCTCTCTGTCCTCACACTGACTCATAGCAGAGTCCTCACCTGCTGGGAGACATGCATTCTGTCACTACAACAAGCTTTTCATCACAGGACACATTAGTCTCTTATTCTTCTCTAACATGTCACAAATAGTGTAGAAAACAGTGAGTCAGCTCTTTCCATCAGACACACTGAGCAGGTCCATCGAAGGACTCGGAGTCTCTGGGACAGTTGACACATGGACTGTGTAAACAGCTTTCAGTCAAACCAAGTCTGTCTCAGTGTTGGAAGATGGCTGTGTTTTAGTTACAGTAAATGTATCACCAAGCTGTCCGACCAGTTCTGACACTCCTTGCATTTTTCACTGATGACAGAAACGCCCTCTCTTACACACTCAAACACATCTACCTGCCCTTCCCGGCACTCACATAGTCTTTGACTGCACAGATCTGATGTTAGTGCAACTTAGCTCAACTCCACGGCAACCTAGGTGCTGCATTATCAATTTTATACCTTATGCCTGCAACGTATAGCCTGACAAGCCAGACCCACATCAAGATGTTGGGTCTGGGAACTCACCATTGGCAGGGGTCAATCCGAGGGGCGGGATAAACGGTTGTCTTTCAAATTCCCTCTGCACTCATAGCCAACCAGAGCAACGCTAGTTGATAGATTAAACTTTTGCCGTATCCGGTCGGCAAAACTCTGAACACATCTCCGTTTTTAAGAATGACTTCAGTGCTTAACTCCAAGTCTTCCAGAGTCGCGGCCAAAGCCAATTCGAAAAAATGCTGTTCGCCAGCAGCAGAAGCCATCGTCTTTGTTTTCAAGTAGCAGGGAATTCACGCGGAACCGTCGCAACTCTGCCATTCTTATGTTAAGCCCGACCACCAACTCTATACACGATGTGATTGGCATCACCAGAATTTGGTTTTTCCAGGTCGCAAGCCAACAGAGAGTTGCTAGACTGACCCTGGCTGCAAATTACATTTGCTGCCGCTAGGGTGCGTCTAGATTTCTAGGCTATGCAACGTAGAGCTGGGCAATATATCAATATTATATTGATATTGTGATATGAGTCTAGATATCGTCTTAGATTTTGGATATCGTAATATCGTAATATGACATAAGTGTTGTCTTTTACTGGTTATATAGCCTGCATTACAGTAAAGTGATGTCATTTTCTAAACTTACCAGACTGTTGTAACAGTCTTTACCCACTTAGTCATTATATCCACATTACTGATGATTATTTATCAAAAATCTCATTGTGTTAATATTTTGTGAAAGCAAGAATAGTCAACACTACAATATCATTGCAGTATCGATATTGAGGTATTTGGTTAAAAATATCGTGATATTTGATTTTCTCTATATCACCCAGCCCTAATGCAACGTATGCTTAAGTTTCAAAGAATCTCAACTCTCATGGCTTCCCTCGCCATCTTGAACTCTTGTGTGGTGTAGCAACCCACGTAGTTACGTTGCCATCTTCCTCATTCTCACTATCTCACGCACAACCCTGCATGTTCTCACACACACACACACACACACACACACACACACAGACACACACGCAACATTTTACTGCACTCAGTAATTTTACTTTGATACTTTAAGTACATTTAGCTGATAATACTTTTTCTCCTTTTACCAAAGTAACAATTTCAAAGCCAAACTTTAACTTGTACAAACAAAGTCATTTTACAGTGTGTATTGATACTTTTACTGCAGTACAGAATGATCTTATGGTAATTCTGTAATGCAGTAAAAGTACAAACAACTCACTGTCAAAGTACAACTGGGTTTAGGATCAAATGTACCACGGCCAAGTTGATCAAAGCTGTACTACCAGTTTTGACCCTCCCTGTTTTTCACTGATGTGAACTCAGAGAACATTCTGCTGTTGTTTTGACCTGAGAACTACCAACAGTAATACATGCTAATCATTCTCCAACCACTCTCCTTTAACTCAGATAGACACTCATTTGAATCATAGTCTATCTATAAAAATCTGAAGAACAACCCAGAAAGAAACATTTCTTCTGTCCAGTCAAACAGATTGAAAGTGATTCTGTTCATCAAACATTTTCAGATTCCTCTGGTCAGATTCTCACCTGCTGAAGTCTCTTCAGGTCACTTTACAGACACTTTCCTCCTTCATGTGTCGAGGAAACACTGGGAGAGAAGAAGCTGCTCATTGTCCCTCGTCAGTCCTGGTGTCAATGTGCATTTGATCTGAAGACGCCGTCACAGTTCATAACTTCAGAGTCAGAGAGACGTCAGAACCAGTCCAACCTGTTCACAAACCCAGTCAGTGTCAGAGAAGTCCCACATCAGATGATGAAGTTCTACTATCTGTCCACTAGATGGAGCTAACTGACCATCTAATGAGCTAAAGATCAGGAACTGGTACAGCAGCAGGTATCTCTCCAAGTGGCCTCTGTGTCACATATTACTTTCATACCTGAAGTACATTTAGCTGTTAATATTTTTACTACCTTAATACTTTATTTACACTGCTTGTTTTTGTCCGACATTTACCTTTAAATGTACCTCTCCCTCACTCTTGGGTGAGAAGAAAATCTCCAAATTAAAACAATAAAAGCATCTTTCTCCTGACTGCAGCTCGCAGATCAACACAGCAAAAGCAGCGGTGTTAAAAATACATTTAAATATCTACTAACATTTGTCGATGGGTCTCTAGAGCACAGGCGGTGTCCGACCTGTGTGACCTCATGTTGCAGTGGATTGTGGGATACGCTTCATGCTGGAAGCTGCACTTTATATTCTAGCTGGAAGGAAAAAAAAGGGGGATGCGTGGGATTGCCCCTTTTCTGGTCTACATGTCCGTGCCTCTGCTGAATTATTTTTATGCCTGGTGGGGACAAAATGTACCCCCCCCCTCAAAGTGATTAATGATGCTTCACCAATAGACCATATATTATATACCTAAAATAGAAGTATTTTAACTCTTCTGGCCGGCTGCGTTGCACGCGTAACGTAAGCGGAGCTGATGTTCCAACACTACGCTTCCACCATAATCATCAAACTGGAGACAGCGGGCAGAGAGCAGCGTAGTGGTGCATATGCTCCACAGAGATCTGCTCTACAAGGTAGAGGTAACTTTCAGATCCATATGTAATGTTTGTGCAGGTTAGTTCCTCCAGCAAATGTGAATGCGGAAACTTGTTTCTCAGCAGGCGTTTTTCTCAATTTACAGCGTTAAAATGCATTTGGTTTAATCTAGCGAGTCAGCTTCCAGTAATATTACAGTTAGCTCCAAACAGTGGCCTAGGTTTTAACAGACACTCTGCTCCAACTCCTCTTTAACACAACTAAAGACATTTAATGATACAGCCAACACTGTCAGCTGCTCACATTGTTCACCTTCCTCTAAAATATGACAAACACTAAAGCAGAACCAGAGAAGCCAACACGGTAGAAATGTAGTGGAGCTTCATTATTTCGGAGAGTTTCCCTCTGATATTCTGTCCAATCAACAAGCGACTGCTTCCACCACATGACGTGTGTTTACAGTGTTTGCTGCGTTTGATAAAGTGCAGTGTGACGCAAACCGAACCAAATGAAAAATGCAATTATTAATAAATAATAATTAATTACAACTTCAGCCCCGAATCTCACCGAGCCCACCGAACTATAGAGGAGACACTAACGGAGCACACTGTTGCTCAGCAATGAGCGCAGATCGATAGAGTTCAGTGTTGCAGATATTTCATAAAATGTTAGTATTATTCATATTTTAAAGACATTCATATTATTAGAACAGTTTCCACTTTTGCAAATTTTTTGCTCAACTTCACCTTCTTCTTCACATTGAAGCCTGCAATTCAGTGTAGTGACAGCTTTTCAGAAAACCTTTAAATATTCCACTTTAGTATCATACATGTTTGGTGTTATTTAACATGTTAATGAAATTTAAACTAATTAATACTATTCTAACTTTTCCAACTATTCTTACTGCGTCCCCTTCTTTCACATTAAAGCCAGCAATCTAGTTAAACTTTAGCAATTCAACTTTTCAGCATTCACAAGCATTTTCTGCAAGAAATGCATTTTCCAGTTACTTTTTAGATTAGATTTTCCTTTCCTGTCCAATGAAAACCATGTATCTCCAGATGTGTGTTGATGTTGAATGTTTGTGATAAACTGAAGTATGATGTCATGAGTGTCATAAAAAAGAATAAACCTGTAAAATAAGAATAAACTAAATGTCAAAGTTCAATTCAATTCAGTTTATTTAAGAAGAGGACAGATCAAATTATTAAAACAAATGATTATACATGGGTTAAAAATCCCAGAATTAGCCAAATGCTCGCAAACTTTCCCCCCGAATACAACCAGCTGTTCTCATGTGTCTAATCCACTGAAGAAGCCTGTGGGATAGCATAGATATATAAATATACGTAGATACCACATTGGCTGCTGCTGTTTATTGGAGCGATATGTTGACATGGCGACCATTTCCTAACGAACATTGTGCTCCTCCTAATGCATGTGTGTCTATGGAGGCAGAAGGTCTATCCACAATTAAAATCATAATTTCTCCCTGAATTTCCAACTGATTTTCAAGCGGTTTACTACAAATGCCAGACATGTATTTATAATACAGGATAATTGATTAAATTTAAAATGCAGGTATTCTTACCAAACTTTTTCAAAATATTTTGAAGCTAGTGACAGTCTGCTGATTTAAGCCTTGATACAATTTAAACAGGTGAGTTATATAAACAGTTGTTATGAAGTGTGAAATTAGCTTCATAGACCAAAACCGTTATTTTGTACCAGGCTGTAAACATTTATATATTTCTGATGTAACGTTTGGATTTTTTCACATGGGGGTCTATGGGGAATGATGTGAGGAACTGTTCAGTGACACACATAACAAACATCGTTTTCAGCATCTTACTGAGATATTAATAATCACTCAAATAAAACATACATGACCTGACACAAGCTAGCATTAGCGCAATTCAGTATCAGGACAGTCACTTAACTTACTGTTAGCTTAAAAGAAGGATTAATGTTACCTTTTGTGATATTAAATTCAACAAACTTTAGTAATAGTATAATATTGTAAAACACATTTTTCATCCGTGAAATGTTATTCCATGTTGCTTAGTTTAGCATTCCTTTCACATGAACATCCAAAAGCAGTACAACAATCTTTTTCTGAGTCTTTAAGATCAGTTGTCTGTCCCAAGATGGCGGCGGCACAGACGCAGTTTAGACACATTAACTGTTCAAGTCATTTTTTAAGCAGCAGCAGCAGCAGCCATGTTCTGATTAAAGCTTTTGTCGTCTTAAGTGACAATAAACTGAATATTTCAGCAATTTGACATCACCTTAGTAAACAGTGATGGGGATTTTTGTAAATTGTATTTACCAGGTGATTAATTAACAACTACAAATACTTCTTCGTTGCAGAATTTATTATTATTTTATTACAGGAAAACTAACTAATTTTGAGTGGAATAAATCCCTTCAAAGGGAGGGAGTGTAATGTGTAGTCGTAGCCAGGATAACATACATGCTGTTCAGAAGATAAAGTTACTGCTGGTCAGCCTTCAATGTGGAGAGAAGATCAGAAAATAACAACACAGCTATCAGGGCATGAGGAGGAGGCAGGAGGAAACAGCTTGGCTCTGAAACATGTTCACAACGAGGCAGTGTGAATGCGCTGGTGTCTTTTAAGGTCACTACTCTGACACATTGTTCACACCAGTACGGCTTCTCTCCTGTGTGAACACGCTGGTGAGATTTAAGGTTATTACTATGAGAAAAACTTTTAACACATAGATCACAGCTGTAAGGCTTCTCTCCAGTGTGAGCACGTCGGTGGCTTTTTAAATGATCACTCCTAGAAAACGTTTCTCCACATTGTTCACACCAGTACGGCTTCTCTCCAGTGTGAATGCGCTGGTGAGATTTAAGGCTACCACTCTGAGAAAATGTTGTACCACATTGATCACATCTGTAAGGCTTTTCTCCAGTGTGAATGCGCTGGTGTTTTTTAAGGTCACTACTCTGAGTAAAATATTTACCACATAGATCACACCAGTACGGCCTCTCTCCAGTGTGAACACGCTGAGATTTAAGGTTACCACTCGTAGAAAATGTTGTACCACATTGGTGAATGCGTTGATGTATTTTTAGGGTACTCTGTTGTGTGAAAGCTGCCCCACATTGATCACAGCTGTGTAGATTGTCTCCAGTGTGAACTCTCTGATGAATCTTTAAATATTCAGATGTTGTGAAGGATTTGTCACAGTGTTGACAGTGGTGACGTTTGGGTCCCTCTCCTCCTCTCTGTTTCTATAGCAACAGACAAACAGAGAGAAAGAGAGTTAGTGCAGGCTCCAGACTGCGACCAAATCGTTGCATTTTGCGACCAAAATTTGAGAGTGTGCGACTGCGGAAATTAGTAGAAATGTGAATATTTGGTTAGCCTGTTGATTTACGGTGTGTGCCCCTAAATTTTCGGGTTGCGCCCCTAAAATTTTCAGTTGGGGGCCACTGTGTTCCTAGTAAAAAAAGTTAGTCTGGAGCCCTGAGACCTTTTCAGAAGGTTGTTCACTCAACCTTCTTAAACCCTGGACTTGCTCTCACTCACAATTTTCACTCTTCATTCAATAATTTATGACAAAATGAAGGAAAATATGTGCTGGGTGCAGACATGTTATTATGGAAGCAAATGTACTTTTCATAACTTTAATAAGTTCAGAAATATTCTACATTTTCCAGGCAAGTTTCCCCATTCAAATGATTGGCAATTTAAAAACTAAAACATTTGGTCACTCTCTTCAGTTTTACTTTCAGTTAGAAATCCCATGGTAACTTTAAAATAACACAAACCTTTCATACATTCTGGGTATTTTTCATCCTTTAAATCTCATTCAAACCTTTTGAAATACGTACATTAATTTGATGTCAAAATAAAGGTAAAGTTCTTCTGGTTGCAGACATGTTACTATGGAAGCCATCGGGCTCTTCTCAGTGTTTCCCACAGGTTGAGAATTTACTGGTGGTGGTGTGTGGCGCAGGATGTGACGGCGCGGTGCGTGATGGCTAGGTTTAGTAATAATGGGTTCAGTTATAAACTAGACAAAAGAAGGTGAAAACAATGACTACACAACATTATCAGATCATTTAGAAAGAAAAAACGATTTACATATTAAACAAATTAGAATAAAAGATGACACAGATACAGATGAAAATATTGCGACACTATGCTGCATCTGACACAATTTCAGGGTAGTTATTAGGGCTGCACGATATGAGGAAAATATGCGATATGCTGTAACGTTGTTGAATATCGCGATAATGATATAACTTGTGATAAATAAACAGATATTAAAATGTAGCCTACTCAGTTCTGCTGCTTTCAGTATTTTGCTAAAAAACAACAAATTGCTCGTTAAATTTTAAATAAATGACGAAAAAGTGTAGCCATGATGTGTTTGACAATTACATCAGTTTTGGTTTTGCCAAATGTTAATGGTTCAGCAGAGAAAATACCCATAATACTATTATACTGGAGGCAGCTGGTCTGTCTGCACTGTAAAAAATTCACCGTTGTTTGTAAGGATTTTATCTACCTGGGCCAAGTAGAACCAATGTATGGGAAACTCTGCTAACCTCAGTAGTGTGGACGTGAGGTGTAAACATAGCAAAAGATTTTCATTTTAAAAATGTTAAATAGTGTTAGGTAACCACCCAGGCTTAAAGAAATGGATTGTTGACAAGTAACCAAATGGCTCAGAATTACATGAAATCAATGTGTTGTTAAAGTGGTATTGCACAATTCAGATAGATGTACGTTCACAGCTTTCCTTACCAGACCGCAAGGTCGATCACAGATTTACTGATGCTAAAATGGAGAATAATCATTGTTCATACTTATATACAGAGTGAGCAGCAGCTTGTTGTGGAAGTATGATAACGTGAAACACATTATTTGTAAAAAAGAAACACGGCCGCTGTAATGAAACAGCGAGAGAAAGCGTGGCAGACGATCACGGACCGACTGAATGTGTAAGCAGCCTAAAAATATACATTAACTGACCACTGCTCTGAACTGAAACCATCATAATCATACCATTCAAGGATTAGGTTACTAATCATTGGCACAAATTAACAGTTGTAGCTAGGGCTGCACAATATATGCTAAATGTTGCATTAACTTGAAACGGGTAAACGTTGTGGTGCATTCAAAGTTATTGTAAAATACCCTTTTCTCATATTTTTGTCATTTCACAGCAATTTACTGGTGAAATAAGTTATTATTGTTATGTTATTATTACATTTTTAATAAATCATTTAAATTCCTCCCTTTTTTGCGCTGTATTAATATTCATTAATATTGAGATTAGATTTCTGGGACTCTTCAGTCTGGAGTAACCTCTTTCCTTCACTCACCTCCTCCTTCTTCCTCTTGCTCCCTCGCTCCTCTGAGTCTCCCGAGGCCTCACTGACAACTTTCCTCTTGCCCTCCTTCTTCTTCTCCTCCTTCTCCTTGTGTTTCTGCATGTACTCGGTGATAAGGTCGAGGTCCAGGTTGTCTTGTGGCTCCCATGTGTTATCCTCACTGGAAAGGTGAGTGCAGACAGAAGAAAATCTCCTCAGACTTTGTTTTTAGGCAATACATTCTCACTCTAATTGCTAATTCGTATTATTCCTTTTTTCTATTGTCATTTTGTAAGATTATTTGATGGTCTGCAACTTAGTGTCAAAATACCAAAACCTTCAACTTTGAGGGCCGAAATTTATGCTGTAGATTATTTGCAATTTCTAATTGAACAAGATACAATTAGGGCTGTCAAACGAATAAAAGATTTTAATCGCAATTAATCGCTGAAGTTCTATAGTTAATCGCGATTAATCACGTTTTATCACAATTAAAATTCTATTATTTTGTATTTCAGAACAGTTTTTAAGTACATAATAACAATGGAAAGCAATTCTTACCAGTGTATCTTGATTGGGAATCAAATGAATGCAAAGAAAGTTACTTTATGAACTTGACTTATTTATTTACTGTAAACAAATGTGTGAATGGGTCGTTATTGCACAATTCCTCCAAGTACCTAACTAAAACAGCACAGCAATTGACTGAGATGGAACACTAACACTTTGCTTATACAGTACAAACAAAATGGTCCAAAAACCAGATGCCACAGCAGGAAATTTAACCTTTACATTTTTCTAATAACAAGGAATATAACAATTCTCCTGGACAGAAAAGGGGGGTGGGAAATGTCCCAAATGACAAAAACAGTCAAAAAACAATACAAACAACACAGTCCTAAAACCGTATGCCACAGGACATTTGTAACTTGTAATTTGGACTGCAAAGTGGAAAAACTCAAGACATAAACTTATTTAAGCCAATCACTAAGACAGACCAGTTTGGTGACATTTTCAGAGGACAGTGAGGCTCTCTTCTTTTGTACAATGTGACTGGAGAGGGAGAACAGTCTTTCACATGGTACAGTAATTGCAGATGTAGCCAAGTAGTTCTGTGCAAGAAGCGCCAAGTTTGGGTAGGTCGCTGCATGTGCAGACCGCCACTTCAGTGGACAGTCCTCCATAGAAATGGTGGGTTCTGCTCTGTACCGATCCACAGAAGTGTCAGCTGCTGTCTCCTCTTCATCCTCTGAGTCAGATGCAATCAGGAGGCTCATTTTCTTTTTTGGTGGCTCTGGATCTGTTGCTTCATTGTTATGCTGCTGGGCATTCAGTTCTTTAATCAACATCCAGACTTCATCCCTTTCAGATCTTGGAAGGCATTTCAGTTCCTTGAGTCTGGGGTCGACTGCAGTTGCCACTTTCAACCACTGCATGTTCATGCTTTCTTTCCGCTTTGAAAGGTCAGCAGTGAAGGCCTCTTTATATCGGCACAGGTAGCCTGGATCATCTTCAGACACTTTCATCACCTGGAAAAGATGGCAGAGTGTAGGCAGAACCACTGAACAGGATATGTACGGTTCTCCTCCAAGAAGTTCAGTCGCATACCTGCCATTAAAAATAAAGTGCAATTAATAGACTGTTATAAAAGACAAGAGACAATAATTCATCATTTAACTTTGCTTACTTGTTTGCCAAATCACCTAGCCCCCCCCCTTCTCTCTCCATCTCTTATTTAACCCTCTGAAACATGCTTGTAAATAAGGGCATAGTGGCACTATGACATTTGCAATTTCTACAAAATAAAGAAAAAGAAAAAAGTAATAATGTGTTCCCCCTTTTAAGCTGTAGCCTAGGTTAAGCTTACCTGCAGGGTTCAAGGACTGTCTCAAGCTTTTTGATCTTCTCAAATTCTGCGTTGGTCAGAAAGGCTGGAGAGCTTCTTTGCTGATGGAGATCAAGTGTGGCTCTGAGTGCATCTTTGTTTTTTTCCAGCCGAGTGATCATGCTCAGAGTCGAGTTCCATCGGGTTGGGACGTCTTGAATTAGAGGCTCCGGGTCTTGCCCTCTCTGTCTTTGTTGACTTTGAAGTTCTGCTGCATTTGCTGGACTGTGTTTCAAGTATCCAACCAGTTTTCGGCATTTTGCCAACACATTTTCAAACCCACTTTCACGAAGTGACATTGCAATGGACCTCTATGTGCAACGCACGGCATGTGTTCGTACGGCAAAAGTCTTGCTGCTGCCAGCATATTCCGTGCACTATCTGTGCCGATAGTTGTAACTTTATCGGCAATGCCCCATGCCTCTGCAACTTCGCTAAAGTGCTTGGCACATTTTTCAGCGTAGTGTCGTTCTTCTGTATGTCGAACCGTTAAGGCAAACAAGTGCAAAGTCCAGCCAGAGTCAATATAGTGTGCAGTAACTCCTAAATAATTTTGATTACTCACTGATGTCCAGTGATCCCCGGTTAATGAGACAGCGTTTGCAGGACTTTGCAGCTGTTCCAGTTTAGCTGCTTTATCTGTGTCATACAGGCTGTGTATGCATGAAACTGCTGTCCCCCTTGATGGCAGTGTATAAGACGGGTCAGGACATGCCAACCGTAGCACTTCTTTAAGACCCGAGTCTTCTACGATGCTGACAGGTCTGCAGTTAGTTGCCACCCATTTTGCAAGAGCTGTAGTAATTTTTTTGGATTTGGTTTCATCCACAGGTCGGCAAGTAGCACTCTCCAAAATACTGCTTTGCCTGAGCCCGCTAGCATCAAACTGCGTCACGTTAATATGCTTAGCTCGTAGGTGGTAGCTCAAGCTTGACGTGCTTCGGTGATATTTTAATTCAGCTTTACACAATGTGCATATGTCTTTCGACTTGTCTACTGAGCCGTCCGGGAGTTTTTTTTTAAAAGAAAAGCACCATTCAGAAGTGTGTTGCTGTCTCTCTCCATGCCGCCAGCCTGCCTGCATTCTGCAGCAGAAGATGTGTTATGAAGAAGTACGGCAGCGCCAAATGGTCAAAATAGTAGCCGTTAGGCACGACGCAAAGCCGAGTGAAGTGTAAAATAAATTAATTATTAATTATTAAAATAATGCGATTATTTTTTTTTAAATCGTATTAATCACATGCCGCCATTTATTGATTTGTTTTCACTTCACTCAGCTTTGCGTCGTGCCTAACAGGCTACCATTTTGCCGTACTTCCTCATAACACATCCTGCTGCTGCAGGAATAGCAACGCGGATTTCGGTGCCTCATTCTGGTGACACTGATATGCCTGCACTTCTCTCTGATGCTCTGAAACAGACGTTACAGGAAACAGACACATCGCTGCACGTGACGCTAGTTAACACTATACTCGACAGCAGCTAATGTTAGCCTACCGCTAGCTAGTAGCTGGATTAAACAGGGTTAAAACAGCTAACGCTAAACGGTGTAAAGTGTGACTGTATTTCACTGTAGAGGATTCCGACACCGGGATGTAACAATCTGCAGCTGCTGTTGTCGGAAAAACACAAACGGCGCGTTCATTGAAACTGGTAATTTACAGCGTCGTGGTGCATTCAAAGTTGTTTGTTCAAATGTGTGACTACATTAATTATATAATAAACAAATACAAATTTTAAAATCAAGTTCATGAAGTCACTTTCTTTGCATTCATTTGATTCCCAATCAAGATCCACTGGTAAGAATTGCTTTCCATTGTTAATATGTATTTAAAAACAGCTCTAAAATGCAAAATAATAGAATTTTAATAATGTGATAAAACATGCGATTAATCGCAATTAACTATAGAAATTCAACGATTAATCGCGATTAAGAAAATATATATATATATATATATATATATATATATATATATATACATACACTACTAATACTACTACTAATAATATATACACACTACTAATACCTGGTGTTCTCGGTCCTGAAAAAAAAAAAAAAGAATATATATATTCTATTAATATTATATACTCATACTTACTCTGAGAACCCCTTCCATTTCAGCAGGAACTCTATTCTTCCCTTCACCACTCTGCGGTCCAAAACCTTCTCCACCACATACTCCTCCTCTTCCTCCTCCTCCTCCTTCACTGCTGCTGCTGCAGGAGGTGCTGAAGGCTGCTCCTCCTCCTCCTCTTCCTTCTTCACTGCTACTGCTGCTGCTGCAGGAGGTGCTGCAGGCTGCTCCTCCTCCTCCTCTTCCTCCTCTTCCTCCTTCACTGCTGCAGGCTGCTCCTCCTCCTCGGCCTTCTTGCCCTTCTTTCCTGCTCCGGTCTCCAGCTTGACGTCTGCTGAGGGCTCCTTTGGTAGACCCAAGGGGGAAACATGCAGAGATAATGATACAAGGGTTAGAAGAACTAATGGGAGGTGGGAGAGAATTATAGTTTACCATGTTTTACTATATTCAAGTGATCTGTTTGAATGGAGAAAATGCAAGGGCTGATGAGGTGACCAATCCATAGGACTTCAGAGTGTGAAGTATCTCCTGCATTCAAACTGAAATAACTACTAAAATGTAAGCCACAAAAATCATTAACCCTTTAAGCACCAAAGTCGCAAAATTGCGACACGACGCGGTAATGAATCAAACAGCTCTTTTCTCAGTAGCCTCTCGCAGCAGTCACAGCCTGCAGTCAGAGCAGAGAGGAGACACACACCACTCCAGTCCAGGCTGCATTGAATCACGTATGCGCTGCCGTTCTTGCCCTGGCTTACAGAGCGGGGTGTAAATGTAGCAGGTATGGAAAAGTGTTTGTATTCCACCAATTATCCCTCATTTTACTGTGTATTCATTTTTGTTTATTTTCTCCTCATTCAATGAAGGGACTGTGTATGTATTTTGCATGGGTAATGCGCCCTCTGCTGGTCGTTTTGTGGACGTACTATTTGTTTTCCCGGCTCTCGTCAGACGATGTTGCATCTGGCCGAGAGCGGTAGATACTTTGTGTAGCGCGAGGCGGATGTATAAAATACTATGTTTAATGTGTATTTAAGTGATTAGACAGGCTGATTGTGGTTAGTATAGGTTTTTAGTAGTTGGACTGTTTCATTCTCTTTCGTGTATATTTGTTTATTATTCAGTTCTGAGTCTTTTAGTGAGCTAGCTTACATGCTATGTTTTCATATGTATCTGCTTTGGCATTCTCCTTTTTGTGTCCTGCACTGCGCCCGTATAAGTACATGTATGTTCTCTTTATGTTGTTAGGCGTGTGTTGAGGACATTCTACCAACGCTGTGTTTCTCCTCTCTAAAACACTCAACAGAGCAATAAATGTCCTGTGCCAAAGCCTGAGTCTCCAGTCATCTGCTTCACAAATTAGACACAACGCAGGTAACCGGTACTGAGGCCAGGCCGGTTACATAAATGTAAATGTTTCTTCACTCTTACACAAAATAATTAGGGACACTATGCGGTACTGAATCAAACAGCTGTTTTCTCTGAATAGGGTGTTATATGTCATTAATAGGCTACTCCCCTCCCCCGTCCAAAAGCCCTCTCAGGCGGTCAGTCTCTCAGTAGCCTCACGCAACAGTCACAGCCTGCCGTCAGAGCAGAGAGGAGACACACAGGCTATGTGGTTGGGGGGGGGGGGATCTCAATATTGTTCATATTGTCTCTGTACTGTATAATAATAATGATAATAATGAAGAAGAGAAGAAAAAAAGAAAAACAGAAAAGAAAAAGTGTCCTCCAATAGCGTGGTGGTGGGTAAAAAAAAACAAAAACTAAATAACTAAAAAAACGCCTACTGTTTACATGAGTTTTGTGGTGTAGTAATAGTTGTAGTTTACGACTGTTGGCTTACAATTGACTTTTTCCCTGTTCATTTGATATGTAGACAACATAATGGAGGGGGGTAAATCTGATGAAATAAGTTCAACTCTCTTTTAAAATATCAGGTATTTCATGGAAATTACATAATCCAATATGGCCGCCACCATATGACGTCATAATATGCAAATTAGATGGGAAAATTTACTCCCGAGATAAACGTTAGGTCATTCTCAATATTTGTCTCATTTACACTCTGTCTCTATCTCAAACCACTTTCAAGCCAGAGACTTCTGAAATTTAGGTGTCAAAATCTAGTATTTTTTAAAAATAATACCCGTCGCCTAAAGGGTTAACTGGAGCTACAAGCTACATGCACAGTAGCTTCAATCAACGACAGTTCATTTACCAGAAAATCACCAGATGTTCCTCACTTTGCAAAACTCTGGGAAACAACAACAAACTTTGAGCTAGCGAGCTACTGCTGAAAATGGCAAGTTTAGAACAAAGTTTTGATCGTGCAACAAGGCAGGCCTGGTTGGTTCTTTCTGGGAATAATTGTAAAGATTTATAAAGAATATGTTTAAAGTTATGCCATTTTATACAATCCTGCCATTGATTGTGGCAGGATTGCTGCAGGTGAAGTAATGTTACACAGGGTGATACACTGGTGAGAGCAAATTACGTTCAGCCATGTATCAGCTAATTTAAATATCTCATTTTACCGTATTGTGTCAACAGTTAACTTCATTTTATATTACATGTGGCTAGGGTTGGGTACCGTTCACATTTTTACCGATGCTGGTACCGATACCTGAAATTTGGTTCCGGTACCCAACGGTACCTTTTTTCGGTACTTTCCCTTTGTAATAACAAAAAAATGTATTTCAGTTGTAAAAATTATTTGAAACCTATTTATCCTAGAGTAACTTCGCTCAGTCCGCACCTCTGTGTGTGTGTGTGTGTGTGTGTGTGTGTGTGTGTGTGTGTGTGTGTCTGCTCTCTGTCAACATGCAGATGGCGTTTCTTCTATCAGGGTGAAAATGTTCCACCTAAACAACTTCCTTCCTGAGACTATTTAGCAGAGCCAAAGTCGTTGCGTCCGGAGCTTAGCGCCGCCCGAGACGATTGTGATTGGTTTAAAGAAATGCAAACAAGTCAAAGCGTTTTTTCTCCTATCCCAGAATGTCTGAGTAAGTGCATGTGTGAGACCGCGCGTTGATGTGTCTGAACAAAGGAACTAACTATTCTAAACCGTTCAGGAACCAGACGTGAAAAAGTCAAGCCTCTGAAGAAGCAATAAATCCTGACAGATGAATCAGTGAACTTGAACGGTATGGTATCAGGGGGGGTGTTCTGAACTGGCTGAGAAGCTATCTACATAACAGGCAACAGTTTGGGAAGATGGGTGAAAACATCGGCTTAATCTTAGCACAGTGTTTCCATTTCAGCTCAATGAGTCTTTACTGTGTTTAACTGTCATTTACGGCCAGTCTGCTTTCTCTCCTCTCTGTTGATCTATTCCTCAGACAGTTCACAAAGCTCTATTGTCAATAAAGTAAAAAAGAAAAAAAGTTCGTCTAATCCACTATCTAGGTTTTGTGAAATACCTCTGTTACTTTAGAGTGGTTGTTGTGTCCTGGGGGCTATTGCACATAACCAGGATAAAGGATTAAGCCGGGATATTCCTGTTATCCTGGATGAATTTAGCCTTGACTCGGTTTCACAAAAGCAGAGGCAGATAAGTTACCATGGAGATTTATTCTGTACAGCTAGCCTGCTCCTGACCAGGCTAACAGCCAGGCTAACAGCTAGCCTGCTCCTGACCAGGCTAACAGCCAGGCTAACAGTTAGCCTGCTCCTGACCAGGCTAATAGCCAGGCTAACAGCTAACCTGCTCCTGACCAGGCTAACAGCCAGGCTAACAGCTAGCCTGCTCCTGACCAGGCTAACAGCCACAGCCGGGCTAACAGCTAGCCTGCTCCTGACCAGGCTAACAGCCAGGTTTAATAATCCTGGAGTCTTTTCTGTTCACTCAGCAGTGGTTTTACCTTATTATTATTATCAGCCTGCATTAAAATACAACAGGTAAATATTGCTGATCATTTAAGTACTGTTATTATTTAAAGATGTGACCATTGTTTTTTATAATTATTCATGTGACATTGTTACTGTTATATTGTTACTGTATAAAGACTGCTGTTCATATTGTTGTTAGAAGTCTGATGAATATATTACTGCAGTTGTTGAGATTATTAGAAAAGGCAGATAAAGTTGCCAAATGTGTTTAAAATGAAGTCAGTTACTAAGGGCAATATATAAAGTGCTTTACATGTGTGTTTCTATACCAATGCACCTTCAATTATTTTAGTTGATTAATTTTTTTGTATTCTTTAACGACTATAATTTGGGAGGATTGTACATTTTTAAGAACATATCCTAATTGTACAATCCTCCCAAATTATAGTCTTAGTTCACTGGACCAGTAACTATATAGTGTAGACTACTGTACCTTCATGTAACAACAGGGAGAGGACACCTCAATGGTTTTTGACCTTATATTTAGCTGGGGGGGAATAACTGATGAATATACTCTGTTACATTCATGTTTACAGTGTGCATTATATTTATCACTTAATTCTCTTTATAGTTTCTAGATTTTAGAGTCCAATGTCTTCAGTGTCTTTCTGTTCTATGTCCATATATACGAGCGAGCAAATCATATAATATGTAGAGAAGGAAACTCAGCCTCTGTAAAAAGAAAAACGTGAGAAAAAGCGTGGCAGATAATAGCGGACCGACTGAATGATATATCTAAAAATATACATTTATGAACTACTGCTCTTAACTCATTTGCAAAAATGAACAGTTGTACACTTTGCATTAAAAGCGAGCAGTGGAAGTTAATATGACTTAGGACATTTATATTTTAGCCCATGAGAGAGAGAGAGGGAGGAACAGAGTGAAAGAGATATTTATGCATCATATTCTAGTGTTGTAGAAAATTGATCTTCATGGTAAATTTCCTGAGTAACATTATCTTCTGCTCACTTTTAAGGCAAAGAGCACAACTGTTAATTTGTGCAAATGATTAGTAACCTAAGTATGAACAGTGATCTTCTGCCACGCTTTCTCTCGCTGTTTCATTACAGCGGCCATGTTTCTTTTTTACAAATAATGTGTTTCACGTCATCATACTTCCACAAGAAGCTGCTGCTCACTCTGTATAAAGTATGAACAATGATTATTCTCCATTTTAGCATCAGGAAATCTGTTATCGACCTTGCACGGTCTGGTGAGGAAAGATGTGAACGCGCATCTATCTGAATTACTTTAGCCTGACTCGACCTAGTCTCTCCTCCTCATCCTGACTCGACCTAGTCTCTCCTCCTCATCCTGACTCGACCTAGTCTCTCCTCCTCAGCCTGACTTGGCCTTCGTGAAACACACCAAGCCAGGCTGCACAGATTAGACTAGGTCAAGCCTGGCTTTATCAGTTATCCTGGATTTATAAATTCTACTTTTGTGCGATACCCCCCTGAACACTGACCTGAACATGGCTGGTATCAGAGTCCCAGTCTGCTGCTTGTCTTCTGGGGACCTTGTTGCTCCGCTGCTCCAGGTTCTGGTTGTCCTCCTCCATTCCTCTCTTGTCCTGAAATCCAGCAGATGTCCACTGGGGCTGCTGGACTCACTCTGGATTCTGTTCAGTACAAATCAAAGCAGCAGAGATATTCAGGAGCTGCTGTCTCCTCTCGTTTTCCTCACATCCACACACAACTAAAACAACAGTCGGAAAACTCAAAGCAGAGGCTGTAAAACTGTTCCATTTCCTTCCTAGCTACACAATCAACTCAGAGTAGTTTGGAGAAAACAGCATTATATTAAACTAAACTTTTTTTTAAATTAAATTCACTCAGAGCATTTACTGGCCTGCAGTTTCCACCTTTCACACAGTTTACAGAGTTAAATATCTGTTATAATGGATGATAACTTTCAGATCCATATGTAATGCGTGTGCAGGTTAGTTCCAGTGGTGTAGTCTACGTGATACGCAGGAATACGCAGTATACCCACTAAGAAAGCTCCAGGATTTCCATATACCCACTTAAAAATGCCCAATGATACGCAACAACATACTTTCCATTATATTTTTGATATATTTTGAATTGTCATCTGTTATTTTCTTCTTTGCATAGGCTAGTGTTTGCTGCGTTTGATAAAGTGCAGTGTGACGCAAACCGAACCAAATGAAAAATGCAACAATGTTACAACTTCAGCCCCGAATCTCACCGAGCCCACCGAACTATAGAGGAGCCATAGATATAGAACAACTTGTTCTATATCTATGGCTAAGTTGCAATAGTGTAAATTAGTTTATAGTTTAGTTTTTTTAACATGTTAAATAACACCAAACATGTATGATACTAAAGTGGAATATTTAAAGGTTTTCTGAAAAGCTGTCACTACACTGAGTTGCAGGCTTCAATGTGAAGAAGGTGAAGTTGTGCAAAAAAATTAGCAAAAGTGGAAACTGTTCTAATTAATATGAATGTCTTTAAAATATGAATAATATTAACATTGTATGAAATATCTGCGCCACTGAACTCTATCTATCTGCGCTCGTTGCTGAGCAACAGTGTGCTCCGTTAGTGTCTCCTCTATAGTTCGGTGGGCTCGGTGAGATTCGGGGCTGAAGTTGTAACATTGTTGCATTTTTCATTTGGTTCGGTTTGCGTCACACTGCACTTTATCAAACGCAGCAACCACTGTAAACACACGTCACGTGGTGGAAGCAGTCGCTTGTTGATTGGACAGAATATCAGAGGGAAACTCTCCGAAATAATGAAGCTCCACTACATTTCTACCGTGTTGGCTTCTCTGGTTCTGCTTTAGTGTTTGTCATATTTTAGAGGAAGGTGAACAATGTGAGCAGCTGACAGTGTTGGTTGTTCTATATCTATGAGAGGAGCAACTAACGGAGCAGACTGTTGCTCAGCAACGGACGTTCTGTTTACCTGAATCTTAACAACAGCAGAATGGGAAGCTAACGCATGCGCAGCTCTGTCTTCTATTCGCTTTGATAGCCGTGTAAAAGAACAGTTATTAAAGTGTTTACCTGAGTGTGTGCGCGGGTTTACCTGGAGCTCTGTCTTCTTCTTCTTCTTCTTCTTCTTCTTCTTGTGTTTTTGAATGGACCATTACCGCCCCCATCTGGACTGGAGTGTGGATCAAGAGGTCAACCTACACTTTCTTAAATCCTTTTTAATAACCCAGTTATCTTCAAAAAAGAAAACAAAAAATGAAAACAATTTTCACCAGATCCTTTTTGCAGTATATCATGTAAATTTAATGTCATCTGGTTTTCACCAAGTTGTGAAATCAATCTTTGTCTGGCTTGATGGTATTTAGGACAATACATAATTACATGCTCTATGGTCTCTTGACTATCGCAATATTCACACATTCCATCAACATGCTTTTTCATTATAAATAATGTACCCTTTAATCCTGTATGTCCTAGCCTCATTCTGGACACCACATCTTCTTCTTGCTTACTTCTGGATGTATTCCTACTCTTCCCCACTTTTCCTTGAATTCTATACAGGTTCCAGTCTGTTCATTAGCCCACAAAAACTGCCATTTTTCATTTGTTTTAGCTTTAATTATACTTTTGACTTCAGCTTTACTGTATTTAATATCCACCTCTATATCAGGCAGCTCTGCTGCTTTCTTCACACACTTATCTGCCAATTTATTACATCCTACACCTATATGAGCTGGTACCCATATAAATGTAGTACTAATACCTGACTTAATTAGATTGTTAGCTAGTTGTATTATTTCATACACTATGTCCTGTCTAGACTCAGAGTGAAGAAACTTAAGGCTTGTCAAAGCTGAGCTGGAGTCTGAGCCAATCACAGCTTGCTTAGGTCTATTGCTCTCTACCCACATCAAGGCCATCCATATTGCTAATAGTTCTGCTGTGTATACAGCTAAATCATC
Source organism: Sander lucioperca (assembly GCF_008315115.2). NCBI lineage: Eukaryota > Metazoa > Chordata > Actinopteri > Perciformes > Percidae > Sander > Sander lucioperca. The sequence goes on from NC_050177.1 coordinate 31,230,162, forward strand.
ATTAATTCGTTTAGCAGATTCAATGTTTAATTGAGGGATAACATAAGCAATTCCCATTTTCGTATCCGTCTTCTTAGATGCATCAGTATATATAATGACTCCTTCTTTATATTTCCTTGAAATGTATCTCTGTACCCTGTAATGATCCACTTCATTAACCTCCTTTTCCTCCAATAGACCTAAGTCAACTGGAACCTCTGACAAAAGCCAAGGAGGAACAAATGGATGAACCACTGAAGGGCTTATTTTCAGTGCACTGATTCCCATCATTATTAACTTCTGCCTTATTGTCCATCGAAAACTTGTAATTAGGTCATTCTCTCTTTCTTGACATTGCCATAGAACTGACTGACTCAAATGTTTGTCACCATGACCCCTCAAATTCGTCCAGTATACGAGAGACAACTGGTCTCTTCTAAGATGGAGAGGCATCTCCCCCATCTCTACCTGAACTGCTGCCACTGGAGTGGTCTTAATTGCCCCACAGCATAGCCTCAAACCTTGATTTTGAATTACATCTAACTTCTTTAATGATGTTTTAGCAGCTGACCCATACACTATACACCCATAATCAAATACCGATCTCATCAGTCCTGTATAAATGGATTTCAAAGCAGGTCTACCTGCATCCCATTCTACTCCACGCAAACATCTCATCACATTCAACACTCTCTTGCATTTATCTATAATTTTTTGAATATGCATTGTCCAAGTCAGTTTTTTGTCAAACCAAATATTTGAAGAATTCCACTCGTTCTAATTGTGCTCCAGATAATTTGATTTTCACATTCATACTTATTTTCTTCCTAGAGAAGAATAAAATCTTTGTTTTGTCTATAGAGAACCTAAATCCCCATTGAACAGCCCATTCTTGGACTTTGTTTATTGCCTGCTGCATCTTATCCATTACAAAATCTATATTTCTTCCCTTTTTCCACATTGCTCCATCATCTGCAAACAATGCTACCCCAACTGAATTTTGTATATCCTTAAAAATATCATCAATCATTATTGAAAATAATAGTGGACTGATAATGCTCCCTTGTGGGACACCATTTTCCACACTGTAGCTCTTACTTAGTTCCCCATTCATTTTAACTTGAATTGTTCTGTCAGATAAAAAACCCTTTTATCCACTGGAACATCCTTCCCTTTATTCCCTATATTCTTAACTTAATCAGCATACCATTTTTCCACAACATATCATATGCCATTTCAATATCAAAAAATACTGCCACTACAGATTCTTTATTCACCTGAGCCTTCCTTATTGTATCTTCTAGGTATACAATGGGATCTCTTATAGTGTCTATGTTTAAAACTCACTAATAAACAACACAATTATCCCGCCGCCAGCTCGAGAGCACAGTGAAGCAACGAGACTTCCGGTTTCCTCCAAGTCAGGGATTTTCAGATTAAAAGTTTAAAATGAAAGAAGGCCTCCACCTGGAGGTCAGGAGGGGAACTACAGATACACATTCAGTTAATGAATCAGGTAGTGGTGGACTGGAACTGAGTACATTTACTCAAGTACTGGACTTAACTCGAGGTACTTGTACTTTACTTGAGTATTAAATCATGTACAGCAGTTAAATAATTAAAACAATTTGTAAGTATAAAGAGAAATAACTAAATATAATGTAAGCATTTAAATGTATGTTTCCACCAGATTCCATTTAAATAAAATAGCAATTTCATGATTATTAAACACACTTCATTTATAGTCGATAGAAAAAGAAAAAATATATATCAACTGTTCCAACTACAATCACCACTCTGGTTTGGTTGAAATAAACTCTTAATTCACCCATTTCCATGTGGAAATATGCTGGCTCTATACACGCTAAAAGTCCTGATTATTTACATGGAGTCTGGTGGGTTTGGTGATGGTGATTTCGGGGCTGTTTCATGTTAAACTAAAAGGATCTTACTCTTTAACTAAAAGGTCTATCTCTGTAGGGATCCTTTCATAATGTTGTCAGACTCTTAGAATAATAATCTGAGTCTGTCAGCGGCAACAACAGAACTTTTAGTGGATGGAAACTTTACTTTTTAATTAGGAGTTTAAACAGACACAACAGGAAGAATAAATCCATCAAATCAAGTCACAAATAATCAGCATGTGGCCTTGTTTTATTTCATTCATTTTGCATTTAGTTGTTCCACATTACCAGACATTTCAAACAATTCAATCATTGAGGTTATTCTACAAGTCAGATGAATAAATCAGCTGTTTACTATCTGACCTGGTCTGTTTCCTGCTGCTCCATCATTCTTTAGTGTCTGCTGGAAACAGTTAGCTTTCTATTTTCTGACTTTGTATGACATCATCAGTGTCTCTGCTTTCAGTCTGAACAGACATCAACAGATTTAAAACCACATTCAGTCACAGAAAATACAAACAAGGAATATACAATGTCAGAAGAAGATTATTAAATGAAAAGTTCACACTTCTCTCTCTCTCTCTAATAACAGAATGAACAGATGATACACAGGGTGTTGTGAATATGTTACATTTCACATTAAATTCTATGAGGAGAACTCTCTAGGAATAAAAGACGGGAAAAGCAATAAGATGAGACAGACATTAGGCAGAAAGGTTGTAACCCTAGTGCTACCAAAGCAGAAGGTAATAGCAGAACCATTAAAAGGTGAAGGAAGTAAGGTCAGTATTGGGATGGGAGTTATTGTTGAGGAGTCATTCTGCAGGAATGAAAACAAGTCAGACATTTAGAAACTTTGGATTTTGTCATCACACAAGGCTAATTGATTATGAATTATGGATATAATCAAGTGTAGCAGTCATTAACATCTGTCCTTGTTTTTAGACAGCTGTGATGCTCCACCAGATGTTCCAGCTGCAGTCAGTTAGCTGCACATGTCCAAACTGTGCAGCTTGATGAAGAATCAACAGTAGCAGTTGACAGGCTGTTGTTGTACCTCACATTCCTCCTGTTTAACAACACTGGGCACTTTTCCCCAGGTTGGTGAAAAGACTTGGGTGACCATATTTGGCAGGAGGTTTAGGGCTCCTACCCTTAAGAAAATGTGATGATTTAAAAAAGAAAAATGCAATTTGACAGCATTTTGGAGCATTATTATGACCATATCTGTGTCTAAATCAGTTAGTTGTGATGCTCAGATTGATGTTACATTCACTTGGCTTCGGTACTGTCCAAAACTGCTGGAGTCTGTGATGAAGACTGAAGCTAAAAGTTCAGATATAATATTCACAAAGTCAACATTAATTAAAGTGGTTGTACTCCCAGTTTGTGTGTTGGTTGGCTGTCCCAGCTGATTTCTGCTGATTGGAAACATCTCCAACTTTCCATCCGACAACTGAAGAAGGAAAGTGAACCGACAGCAGCACCTGTCCGTCCATCAGTCACCTGGAGCGGGAGGGGGGGACACGCGCTTCTGCTGTTCTGACAAAAAGTGATCACAGTCGTAATCAACTGATTAATTTGCTTAAAGATGGGCATCGGCAAGCTTTCTGACACAGAGCATTTTTTTCAAATGGAGCGTAAATGCATGGCCAGGTAGATATGCACCGTCAGGCTGAAAACATGTGCATGCTAGAAATAAGAACCACGCAGAACACAAGCATGGCATGTTGGAAGCGTTTCCAGGCAAAAGAGAATACAAAATTATGTTTGTATGTCATTTTGACACAAATACATTTAATAAATGACATTTTGATGTTTGAAAGTCCCTTGAAATAATCTGTAGCCCATTTTGCCGTCAATACTGCCGATGTTGTCATTGCTGTAATCAAATCAGTATATATTTATGTTTAACATGAAGTATACCACTGCTTATTTCATTTTATCAATGAGAAACATACATGTGTACAGACAAGGCTAGCAGCAGCAGCAGCAGCGCCGCGTCAGACACGTTTCTGGTGTGTAAAGACAAAGAAAACGCCTCGCAGCTGACATGCAGCCGCCATGCAACTGACACGCAGCAGAAAGGCCACGCTCACGCCATGCAGCCAGTGTGCAGGAGACCTACAGTAAGGTCTCCTTCACACCTGAGCAGTTTGGTCCGTTATAAATGAACTTTGGAGCGTTTGGTCCGTTAGTCCTGTTGGTTTGGGGCGGTGTGAAAGCTCATCTGAACTCTGGTCCACTTGATAACGGGGGTCTCGGTTCTCTTCAAGTGAACTAGAGTTCGGTTCACTTCAGGTGAGAACTAGACTGGGTAAACCCAGCCCCATCTGACGGTGATTTGATTTCACCCTGTTCAATCTGAAAAGATTGAGCTTGGTCTGGTGATAGCCAGACCAGTTGAGAACGTGATCTGACCCAAACACAGGAAGTGGACCAACAACAGAGCATTTACTAGCCTGCAGTTTACACCTTTCACACAGTTTACAGACTTAAAATGCTAATATTATGCTCATTTTCAGGTTCATAATTGTATTTTGAGGTTATATCAGAATAGGTTTACATGGTTTAATTTTCAAAAAACACCATATTTTTGTCGTACTACACATTGCTGCAGCTCCTCTTTTCACCCTGTGTATTGAGCTCTCTGTTTTAGCTACAGAGTGAGACATCTCACTTCTAATCCATCTTTGTTGGGAGTCGCACATGCGCAGTACCTAGGTAAGGACTACTAGCCAGTCAGAAGCAGAGTATGAGGGCGTGCCCTGACAGTACCTAACTAAGGACTACTAGCCAGTCAGAAGCAGTGTATGAGGGCGTGCCCTGACAGTACCTAAGTAAGGACTACTAGCCAGTCAGAAGCAGAGTATGAGGGCGTGCCCTGACAGTACCTAAGTAAGGACTACTAGCCAGTCAGTAGCAGAGTATGAGGGCGTGTCCTGACAGTACCTAAGTAAGGACTACTAGCCAGTCAGTAGCAGAGTATGAGGGCATGTCCTGACAGTACCTAAGTAAGGACTACTAGCCAGTCAGTAGCAGAGTATGAGGGCGTGCCATGCTAGCAGCTAGGTGAGCATTATAACGTGTGTTCCAAAGTGACCACGTGTGTCTCTGAAGTAAAGGCTGGACTACAACAGAGCTGTTTGGAGCAGTTTGTGAACAGTGTTTTCTGTTGGAGATGGTAAGTCCCTTTGGGGAGGACTTTGGGCTTTTTCACTTTGTAAACCTATAACATGCACAAAAAATATATATAACACAATAAAGGAAAGGGATAAAGCCAAAAAAGCATAATATGAGCACTTTAAATATCTGATTTAAGGGATGATTTAAGGGATTGACTTCCAGATCCATATGTAATGCGTGTGCAGGTTAGTTCCCCCAACAAATGGGAATGCCTGAAACTCGTTTCTCAGCAGGCAAATTATTCAATTCATAGCTTTAAAAAACATTTGTCTATTCTAGCGAGTCAGCTTCCAGTAAGATTACAGTTAGCTCCAAACAGTGGCCTAGGTTTTAACAGACACTCTGCTCCAACTCCTCTTTAACACAACTAAAGACATTTAATGATACAGCCAACACTGTCACTGTAGGGTGACCAGATTTCCCGGAACTAAAACCGGGACAATTTGAGCGTGACCGTAGTGCTTGTGCACGCACACGCTTTTTAACGTGAACATGTGCCAGCCCAGGTCAGACACAGACACTAACTTCATTATTTTGATCGTAGGCTCCTCATCTAATAATAACGGGGCTTTTTTCCTGTAAAATTAACAAAATTGCAGCAACAGCCTTTTTAAGTTTAGTGTGAAATTTATGTTGAGATTTCTTCTAAAAAATATTTTGTGTTATTTATTCCAATAACACCGTGCAACGTAGGAAAGCTTTTTTGTCGGGCAGGTGCGTAGGATATGATCAAAAGTAGCAGATCAAAATTTTTTGAGAAAATTCTGCACACTGACCATTACGCAACAAATTATTTATTTAGAAGAAAAAAATTTACCTGATGAAGGTCTGAGACCGAAACATTGTATTTTTCTTCAAAATAAATTATTGCTTGCAGGTGGAGCAAGCAGCTAAAATAAGCCTGAGTTCGACCCGAGCCCGATCTGTAAAAAAAAAAAAAAAACGGCCCGAGCCCGGCCCAAATGGGCTTAGCCCGTCGGGGCCCAACGGGGCCGGCTTGCAGGGCTCTAATGCTAATTAGTTAACTAGCTACAGACATCAAACTATTGACATTATACCCTATATCACAATTAACTATTGACATTATACCCTATATCACATTTAACTATTGACATTATACCCTATATCACATTTAACTATTGACATTATACCCTATATCACATTTAACTATTGACATTATACCCTATATCACATTTAACTATTGACATTATACCCTATATCACATTTAACTATTGACATTATACCGCTATATCACATTTAACTATTGACATTATACCCTATATCACATTTAACTATTGACATTATACCCTATATCACATTTAACTATTGACATTATACCCTATATCACATTTAACTATTGACATTATACCGCTATATCACATTTAACTATTGACATTATACCCTATATCACATTTAACTATTGACATTATACCCTATATCACATTTAACTATTGACATTATACCGCTATATCACATTTAACTATTGACATTATACCCTATATCACATTTAACTATTGACATTATACCGCTATATCACATTTAACTATTGACATTATACCGCTATATCACATTTAACTATTGACATTATACCCTATATCACATTTAACTATTGACATTATACCGCTATATCACATTTAACTATTGACATTATACCGCTATATCACATTTAACTATTGACATTATACCGCTATATCACATTTAACTATTGACATTATACCGCTATATCACATTTAACTATTGACATTATACCCTATATTACATTTAACTATTGACATTATACCCTATATCACATTTAACTATTGACATTATACCGCTATATCACATTTAACTATTGACATTATACCGCTATATCACATTTAACTATTGACATTATACCGCTATATCACATTTAACCGACGTGACATGTCAACGTCCTGGGCAACTTTTCTCCACGCAGCAGCCTCTCTATTTATATCTGTATAAGAGAGGTCATAGAGAATCGTACATTCAGACACTTATCAGTCGGTCTAGTCTCTCCGCCATTTTTGTGAGTCGCTTCCGAATCTTTTAAACGGTGTAGTACGACGTCGGCTGTAGGGCATATTGCGTATTACGGAGCTGATTTCAACTGCCAGTGTGAAGGCGGCGTGACAGGCACAGAGCCCCGTTTGGGTCTCTGAATGAGACAAAGTTTAGGGAAGTGTCTGTACACTGCTCTACATCGGATGTGATTGATGACTGCAGAAATACACAAACGCAACACATCTGCCGCATGTCGACAGCAGAGCGCGTCCATAAACCTGAAGCTGCCCTGCATTTTATAGCGAGAGTGTACACTAAGCGACGCACAGGTCTGCTTCAGAGCTCCGTGTGTTTGAGTCTGAACCGTAGACTGGAAACGTCACGTCACAGGAACTTCAAACTAAATCATTAGTATTGCGCTCCTAAACTTTGTGTTGATGGCATCAATGTATTTCAATCAGGAGAGACTTCGTTGCAGATATGCAAATATTTATTGAATGCAAACATGATATGACATGTACAGTCTTTGGAGATTAGACTCCATCATTATTAAATGATAATAATTAGGGGGTTAGAAGGCCAAAAGCTGATCCCCCAAAACGTGATGAGGACTGTTGAAAGGAACATACTTACCTATTTTGGCCGCAATAAAACTGAATGATTCAGCTTTGAAGTGTATAGTGCTTTGTAGAGAATCAGTGTATAATTCGCTTATAGTGTGAACAGCTTGAATTAAAAAGGCTTGTAGTGTATCAGACTTGTATGATATGCAGCCCCCAAAATAAAAGAGAAATAAATTGCGTAAATAAGCCGTTACGAAAGCTAGCCAGCAGATGAAAAGAAAATCCATGTAACACATATACACATGTATTCACATACGCACCCTTTTTTTTTTTTTTTTTTTTTTATAATATAAATATATCTCCTACTCTCTCTCCTACAACATTACCGTGGTCAGCGCACGAGTTACAACATTACCGTGGTCAGCGCACGGGTTACAACACATACCGTGGTCAGCGCACGGTTTTGGCTATTCTCGGCCCGACGGCCGGGTTAACTATTCTTACTGTGACTCAGCGCACGGTTATGGCTACACTTGCTCTCAGCCCGACGGCCGGGTTAACTATTCTTACCGTGACTCAGCGCACGGGTTTGGCTACACTCGCTCTCGGCCCGACGGCCGGGTTACATGTTATTATCCTCGGCACAGCGTCCGGGTTAGCCTGATCTTATCCACGGCACAGCGTCCGGGTACACCTATATATATATATATATACATATAATATACTTTTTATTTTTTTAAATTACTGCACAATGATAGGGTTGCTGATGAAAATACATGTAGATATAAGCCAGCATGTAATTACACAGATAGACTCAAATGTGAGAGTATTCAGAGATCAACACACCACCACCAGTTATATGCATGCTTCCCGGGATTATGCCTGAGAGATCTCTGGGTTGCCAGGATGTCGCTGACATAGGATGAATGTAAGAGGAGCAAGCAGAGGAAGACCATCTGCCGAGTTGTTGCAGGGACGTACATGAAATGCCTTGATTTGCTGCCGTAGTAGCGTCCCTACATTGAATGAATGACCCGAATAAACTGAGGTAAAATAAGAATAACTAAATGATGGTCAAACCGAAATATAGCCGTAAAACCTCTAGTATGAGCCTAGGCAATGAGTAGTTAATCTTAGATTAAAAGCAATGAAAAGAAGCAGTGTCTCTGCGACTTAGAAGGTAGTGTTGTAAGGAGTACAACTTGATTGAGGTCAAATGTCATGAGTTAGCTGCGTACAAGGTCAGTGATAACGTCACTTATGCACTGCATAAATGAAGAGTTACAATAAAAAGGTATTTTACAACTTGCTGCTAAAATTCGATCAATGCATGAGATGATAACGACCGCCTTTTGCCCAGTAAGATGGACTATCACCACCATACTTAGGGATTCCCCCGAAACTAACTCAGCAAAAGAAAACGAGTGCCACACAAGTATTATTAATATAGTGCCTTAGTAATACCCAGATACCAACTGACGCTAGCATGGTTAAGACAGAGAAGCCATCCGCACGAAGACGATTATGCGAAGCAAGTGAATACCAACCACAAACAAAATTTGTGTCGACATGCCCAAAAGTAATCTTTAATAAGTGATAAAAAGTGTCTGGGAAGATACAACATACTCACCTCAGCGGGCATTGCAGAATCTATGTAAAAAATAAACAACATCAGACAGGATACCACAAGAAGGATCCATGAAATAAGAGGTTGTGATGACCATAATGCTGATAGAAGGGCACGCGACCCATATGCACCATGCTGAGTTTGGCGCGCCCATGAGTAAGACACGCACTTTAATGATGCAAGACCAACCGCCGAGGTCAGCCATGACCGAAGTAAATACGCGTAGTGATTAGGAACCTGGGCTGCCACTGATTCCAACACATCTACCAGGAATCAGACAGAATCTGATTTGAAGGACTTGCACCAATATATTACCAACATAAGAAACTTAATGGAAATGAACAACACATCTTAGTAAATAGATTTAATAAAACGTAAAACTCAATGAGGCCCCTACAGATATGAGATGAAATAAAAGTGAATAGCTGATGCGAGCAATGCAGCTTGATAAATATATCTTCGATATAACAAAATTATCGAACACGACGACGTGACGCCATGAATACGATATGAATATTGTGCTGAGAATACTTGCATTGAAAGAGCATATGCAAATACCATGAATGTGCGCCACCCACCATGAGTGAGCATAATGCACAAAACGATAGTAAGCAGGCAACAACGATGATGAGTATATTTATTTACCAATGCAGAATAATACCTACGCATTCTGCAGACGTCACCATGACTACTGACAAATATCACGACAGCGTCGAAGACAGCCTTTAACAACGTGTCATTCCTTATCGAGAAAAGAATCTTACCCCTGCCTGAGAATTAGAACAGTACTATAGCCCAGAAACGTCATGAATATGGGACAAAACACTACGTACCTCCTATGCCCATTTGATGCTACAAGCCTCACCCGATGTAGCAATCCAGAGACATGTTTGACGTCAATTGACACGAGTAAATTACATCTGAAGCGTTGAAGACTTAATAATACATTTTACCTGCAGAAACACGACAATGGACAGAATAAATGCTCCATGCCTTGAATCTCACTGTTTGCTCCAACAGACGTTTATTGTAAAACAGGCTACTGTTTAGTTGTTAAGATAAATACTGTTAACTAGCATTTTAGTCAACGACATTTACCCCTTCCTACATTATCTCCCAGTATAAGACCCAATCACTGTCTCACGAGACTGAAATGACTGAGATTACTCATGCACAGCCACCAGAAGACAGCAACCTCGAACAGGCCGCTCATACCACAACCATGTAGCCAAGCTCAGATTGCAGCTGCGCAGCACCGCCCAGCTCAAAGATACTTCGCTGTCACCTTCCAGAGCTTAATATATCCATGGTCCAGAGCAACGTCTGTTGTAAAGGCGAACCAACGTAAATGCGCATGTAAATACGCACGCGAATTTAAAACGTCAACTGAAATGAGCATGCTAAAAAGGATGTCGGAGAAGATAAAAACAGCTTACCTAATGAGCCCATAGAGAAAAGACGTGCCTGCCTAAGTGCACAAATAACCTTGATGCGTGAATAGAGAAAAACGATGTCCCCTGCTGACTCTATCATAGATACGGGAATTAACCCCAGAGAAGCAGGAATCTACAGCTGAAACCAGAGTTTAGACGGCGCCCGGACTCCGGGCCACCGCACCCTGAGCCGCATTACTGTGTGCGGCAAACATGAATGAACAAAATATGCCCGCTGAGATGCTTAACTTCGAACGGTTGGATGATCGAGCTGAGTTGAACATGCCGGTTCTTCTGCATGATGACACCGACCGAAGTACGTTCAACGCCGGCGGTGAGAGTCGGCGGCTGAGGCAAGCTGTGCAGGCCAGGCGAGCCGTGCGGCGAGTCAGGTACTACGAACGAGGCAAAATCCCCGGGACTGCATTCGAGTGAAAGTAACTTCTGGAGTGAATTACCATTTGGACCCGCGGTGCATGCACCAGAGCTGCGAAAACTGCTTGTAGGACGGGAGCGAAAGAGAAACATCTTCTAGTATAGACATCAGCTGCTACCGCGAGACACGGCCGTGAGAAGGTGAGCTTGTTCTTAGCCTGAAATGACAACTGAACAGCAGAGAGAGAGACAGGTTTAAAACAGCGGTGTTGTGCTGTGATTAGCTTGAGAATTTCAGGGCCTCTTCTGATTGGTTAGCTAAAGTGGGCGTCTCTAACATCTGTTCAGTTTAGAAGAGAGAGAACATGATTAGTTAGAAGTCTTCCTGTCAGAATTTTCGCTGAGCTCCAAGAAGCTGAACATTGTTGACATGTTGACTCTCATGTTCACTAACTGTTCATGTTGTTAGAACTGGATTGTTAAACATCACTCACAGCTGAAAATGAAATGAACGTTTGAATGATTTTCTTTCAGTTATTGTCAGTGAAGTTGTTAATAAATCATCAGATGATAACCTGCAGCTGTATTGTGTCTTGTTCTCTCCATCAGATGTCTGTGAACTGGAACTGGACACAAACACAGTACACCCACAGCTCAAACTGTCTGACAACAACAGGAAGGTGACATGTGTGGGAGAGCATCAGTCATATCCTGATCATCCAGACAGATTTGACCGCTGGTTTCAGCTGCTGTGTAGAAATGGTCTGACTGGTCGCTGTTACTGGGAGGTCGAGAGGAGAGGAATGGTTTATATATCAGTGAGTTACAGAGGAATCAGAAGAAAGGAGAGAGTGATGACTGTAAGTTTGGATGGAATGATCAGTCCTGGAGACTGTTCTGCTCTGATGATGGTCGTTACTCTGTCAGGCACAATAATAGAAAAACACGCATCTCCTCCTCCTCCTCCTCTGTCTCTAACAGAGTAGCAGTGTATGTAGACGTTCCTGCTGGCACTCTGTCCTTCTACACAGTCTCCTCTGACTCACTGATCCTCCTCCACACCTTCAACACCACATTCACTCAACCTCTTTATCCTGGGTTTACAGTCTGGTCTGCTGGTTCCTCAGTGTCTCTGTGTCCTCTGCAGGACTGAGAGTCTCTCCTGTGGACAGAAACACTGACTGAAGATCAGCTGCTGAAATCAAAGTTCAGTCTGTTCACCATCACACACACTCTGCACTGTGAAACAGATCTGAGACTCAAACACAAAAACATTCATCTGATTTCATCTCTGGGATTATCAACATTTGAACTGTTGGACTAAAAACACTTCATGATATGTAACATCTAAAAAATAATCAACTGTTATTGGTTACTATTATGTCCTTTTATATTTTGAATCATTGCAATATATTTAAAATTTGGAAAACAAATATTTGAAATGAATATGCGATATTATGTTTCTGTTTCATATTTTAGTTGTGTCACTTTTTATTCCAGTTTGATTTGGTCTCAACCTGAGTCAGAGTATTGGGATGAATAATACATGAACATGTGTCTTGTTTGCTCGTTCTCATCTTCTTAATAAAAATACTTTTAAAACTTGTAACAGAGTATTTCTACACTGTAGTATTGTTACTGTAGTGGCAATCTGTCGACAAAAAACTACAGGGAATTTGAAGCCATTTCCAACTCTTGCTGTTGCAAAAAATGAGGTCCTCCATCGTCGTGTAATTAATTCTTTATTGTATAAATGTATTTGAAAACACATAAAAAAGACTGACTTGAAAGATTAAAAAACAAACAGACGAGATCTAAAAACCATCATTATCACAGAGCTGAGGTTGAAAAACTGTGTGGCTTCCTAGACTCAAAAAACTCGTTACTGGCTCACCTGTGATTCCCTTCTACCCTGGCTGATTAGCCCATACACACAGGTGCGCAGGTGACGTAACCTAACGAACAACCCATTCACACAAACCTACCACCCACACACACCAACATGCACACACATCCAAATTGGCCACAACACACCGGCCCCTAATTGTTACTGTATAATAACACAGCAATTCACCAAATTAATAATGGAGCCAATGACAAATCATTCAATAATGTTCATAGTGCAAGTGTGCATTTTCAGTCAATGTTCATGTCGAGTAAATATCCATGAAGTAGGTAACCTCAAGGTTAAGATTTCAGCATTACAAAAGTCTTAATCAGCCTCCAGCAGAAGACAGATCTTTGTGATCGGTCTCTCAAGTATGTTACATTTGGTCAGGACTTTGACAGACCGTACCAGTCCCTGTGTGTCTGGAAAGGTCTGCAACACCTTTCCTAACAACCAGGATCCACGAGGGGCAGTAGAGTCCGCCACAAGAACAATGTCCCCTACAACAAAGCTCCTCTTGTCCTTTGACCACCGTTGCCGTTCCTGTAGCAATGGTATGTACTCCCGAACCCATCTGTGCCAGAAAAGATCAGCAAGAAACTGAACTTGCCTCCATCGCCGTCTGGTGTACAGATCACTTGTGTCAAAAAGTCCTGGTGGTAGAGCAGGTTTGCCTTTTAACAAGATAATGTGATTGGGAGTCAGAGGTTCCAAATCATTGGGATCATCTGAAGTTTTTGTGAGTGGACGGTCATTAAGGATAGCTTCCACCTCACACAGAAGAGTTTGCAATCCTTCGTCATCTGTGGTTTGCTGATGAAGTACGGAATTCCTGACCATACGAATGATTCTCTCCCACACTCCTCCATGATGTGAAGCACTAGGGGTGTTGAAGGTCCATTTTACTCGAGATTGAAGTAATGTGTTTTGAATTTGCTTGTGGTTCAGAGCAGATAGAGCTTGTCTCAGTTCGCGTTCTGCTCCGACAAAGTTGGTTCCGTTATCAGATCTGATGTGTGACACTTGGCCTCGTCTTGAAATGAATCGGCGAAGTGCATGGATGCAAGAACTGGTGTCCAATGAATATGCCACTTCCAAGTGCACTGCCCTGCTCGCCATACAAGTGAAGATAACTCCATATCTTTTGATGCGGCTACGGCCTGCCTTCACCTCAAAAGGACTAAAATAATCAACGCCCACATTTGTAAATGGTGGGAGATCTGGTTGGAGTCTTTCCTTTGGTAAATCTGCCATCTTTTGTTCACCCAGCTTTCCCCTATAGCGTCTGCAAATAACACAGGAAGAAAGGATCTTTCTGGCTGCAGAATGTCCCAATTGCTCATGAATGTGGCGCAGAATGAGAGTTGAGATGTGCTGATTTTTAGCAAGAATGACTGGGTGTTTCATGCCATCAGGCATTGCCGCTTTACTGAGTCATCCTCCCACTCTCAAGAGCCCATTTTCCAGCACTGGGTCAAGTTTGTAAATCTGACTACTTTTCTTAACTCCAGATGTTCCACTTTTCAACGCAGTTATTTCATCGCTGAACTTTTCCATTTGGCAATACTGAATGATGGCACTTTCAGTCTTAATATCTTCCAATGCCAAAGTCTGACCACCCAATGTGGCTTTGAAGCTTTGCATCTCCTTTTCCACTTTGTTCTTCTGTTCAGTTATGTCAAGTCCATTACCAGACACACACGCTTGAATTTCCTGTCTTTTCTGACACAACAACTGCAATACCTTTCTCAACTGATGAAACCAAGCAACTGAGGTCTTTAACCTTTTCCATGATGAGAAGTTGGTAATCAGCTGTGTTGTTGCATTCTGTGACTCTTTGATGATCACAGTATTCACAATAGCCTGTCCTTTAACCTCAGGGTCATCACAGCTGAAAGAAGCAGGCTCCACAATATTAATAGGCCATTCACTTTCATTCTTGAAAAGGAAGTCTGGGCCGTGGATCCATCTGCAACATGTAAGGAGTTCCTCAGCTTTCAAACCCCGAGAGGCCTCGTCTGCTGGATTCCGTTTTGTGTCTACATAGCTCCATTGGGAGACAACAGTGGCTTCTCTGATAATGGAGATCCTATTTGACACAAAGGTGTGAAAACGTTTCGTTTCGTTCCTGATGTACTTCAGCACAGTTGTGCTGTCCGTCCAGAAGATTGAACTTTCCAGCTGTAGTTGCAACTCTGCTTTCAGCATTCTGTCAACTCTAACAGCAAGCACAGCAGCTGTTAGTTCCATCCTTGGGATTGTCACTTTCTTTACTGGAGCAACTCGTGCCTTTCCTAAAATGAAGGCTAGGTGAATCTTGTCTCAGTCGTTTTTTAGCCTCAGGTATGAAACTGTGCCGTAACCATCCTCGCTAGCATCAGAGAAGTGATGTAGTTGGACACTTATGAGTTTTCCAAAATCTTTTGGTTTGATGCATCTTGGCACGCTGAATACCCTAAGTCCTTTTAGGTCTTCTAGCCACCTGACCCACTGCAGCTGGTAGTGTTGAGGAATAAGGTCATCCCAACTGTAGCTCAACCTACAGAGGTTTTGCAGCATCAACTTGGCAGGTAAGGTAAAAGGTGCCAGAAATCCAATGGGGTCGTATACTGAGCTCACAACAGACAAGATGCCTCTTCTTGTAAATGGTCTTTCCTGGACTGCCATCTTGAATCTGAAGGTGTCAGTTTCTGCACACCATTGCAGTCCCAATGTTCTCTCCACAGGGAGATTGTCTCTGTCGAAATCCAGTCCTTTCATTTCTTTAGCTCTTTTCTCTACATCAATGGACTCCATCACTGATCTGCTGTTGCTGACCCATTTCAACAACTGAAACCCTCCCAACTGGCATACAGCTGTCAGGTCTCCCACCAAGGCCATTGCTTCTGCCTCTGAAGGCATGGACTTCAAGCAGTCATCTACATAAAATTTCTGCTTGATGGTGTTGATCACATGTGCTGGGAATTCTTCTCTGTTGTCGTCAGCAGTCTTTCTTAGGGCAAAACTGGCACAGCTGGGCGATGATATTGCACCAAACAAATGAACAGTCATTCTGTATTCAGTGAGATGTTGTGTCAGTTCACCATTTGGCCACCAGAGGAAACGAAGAAAATCTGCATCCTGCTTTGCCACTTTGACTTGATGATACATTGCCTGTATATCCGCCATCACTGCTATAGGTTCTTGACGAAACCTTAAGAGAACTCCAAGCAAAGAATTTGTCAAGTCAGGTCCCTGGAGTAGTTGACTGTTGAGGGAGATTCCTTTGAAACTTGCACCGCAGTCAAACACCACTCTCAAGGTTCCCTTTTTAGGATGGTACACGCCATGGTGCGGGATGTACCAGACCTTTCCTTCTTTTCCTTCCAATTGGTGTTCTGGCACTCTCTCTGCATAGCCCTTGTCTATGACGTCACCAAGGAAATGAACATATTCCTCCTTAAATGTTGCATTTTTCTCAAATTTCCTTTTTAGGTAGAGGACTCTTTGCTCAACAACATGGCGGTTATTGGGCATGACAACATTATCCTCTCTGAAAGGTAATCTCAAGCAGTAATGTCCACTGTTGAGTTCAGCTGAACTGTTCATGATTGCCATAAAATTGAGATCTTCTCTGGACATTTCTGGCTTGTCATCTGATGATTTCTCATTGAAGTCATAGTTATATTGCTTCACCAGTAGTTCCTCTATGTGAGCAATGGTTATTCTGTTGGCTGTGATAGTGGGACAGCTAATCTCAGTCTCATTGCCTCCTCTCACTGGTCCATTGATAACCCATCCGAGTATGGTTCTGACAGCATAAGGTCCTTCGTTGTTGCTGTGTACCACTTGCCATGGTTCCATTACCTTTGGAACATTGGTCCCAATTAACAGCTCCACATCAGCATCAATTACAGGAATTTCCACAGAGCTTAAGTGTGGCCAAGCACTTAACTCTTCCTGTCGTGGAATGTTGTCACGAGTCACAGGCATCTTACACTGGGTGTAGACTTCTGGCAATTCAAAGTAGGTATTACCATTGAGTGCAGCTATCTCCAGTCCTGAGATAACATGACTGTCAACAAACTTTTCTTGATTCATAGTCCTTAACAGGATTTTGGCACTCCTTCCTCTGACCTTTAGCTCCCTCATGAGTCGCTCAGAGCAGAAAGTGGCTGTGCTGCCAGGATCTAAAAATGCATATGTGGTTAGCATTTTGCTACCTTTCTTAGCCTTAATCTGAACAGGCACAATTGCCAAGACACTGTCCTGTGCTCCGGCCCCTATATGGCCACATGTCTTGGGAGAAACTGCATGGCTGTTTTCTGATATTTCCTGCTGTGTGTCCTCTGAATTGTTTTTCTTCTCTTTTGAATGGATATGAAGGATGGTAGGATGCTTCAGATTACACAATTTGCAATACAGACGCCTATGACAGTCTCTGCTCATGTGTCCCACAGATAAACACCCAAAACAAACACCTTTCTCCTTCAAGAAGTTAATTTTTTCACTGTGTAACTTCTTCTCCATTTTGGGACACAACTCCAATTTGTGACCCTCTTCACACAGCAGACAATACACCCTTGTTGGTTTATCAGGTAAGTTTCTCTCATTTTGCATTTGAGCCACAGGGTGAGAATTGACAGCTGCCACAGAAGTAGCGAAACTGCTTCCTTTTCCTTTAAAGCATCCTTGTGAGACTTTGTTTCTCTCTTTATACTTAGGTGTTGAGGTAGATGTATCCTGAATGTTTCCAAAGAGTGGACTGGAAGCAACAGACACTTGCCTTTCAATTAAGTTGACAATATCACTGAAACCTGCTTGGCGACTGTGCTTCTCCTGCAGCTCATAAGCAGTGTTTCTCCATTTTTCACTCAATTTATATGGTAACTTCAAGACAATAGCACGCATGTTGGAGGGCATATTCATCTCTGACATATAGCTGATGTCCTCCATAGCGTTACAACAGACACGTAAAAACAAACCAAAAGCTTGCAAAGCGTCAATGTCTTCTGATTTTACTGATGGCCATCCAAGAGCTTTCTCCATGTATGCAGTGGCTATTTTTTGTTCATTTCCAAAACGTTCTTGTAAGAGGTTCTTTGCCCTTTGATATCCTCTGTCTGGTGGCATGTGTTGACAGCTCTTAACCAGTTCCCTTGGTTGTCCTTTGGTGTACTGCTCCAAAACGTATAAACAGTCTATGCTGCTAGCAGCCTTTCCTTCCACTCCATGCTCAAATGCTCTGATAAATGTGCTGTACTCAAGAGGATCTCCATCAAAGCATGGTATATCCCTTGGAGGTAATGATAATGAAGAATGTTGTTGCACTAATAGAGCTGTTATTTCATTTTGTCGTTGCATGATGGAAAGAAGATTGCCTTGGTCCACATTAATTTGCGTCAGGTCAACACTGTTAATGGGTTCCTTTGTATGATGTGTTGCATGATATGTTTCCTGAAATATTTGAGGCATGCTTGGTTGGAGATTCAGACCATGAGCTTTTGGTCCAATATGCTGTGAAAAGGTTTCCTTGTGTTGTGCTCCCATTGATATGGCAGTTTTGTCGCCTCCTGTTGGTGGATGCTTGAATTGATGACTGGAATGTTTAGGCTGTGCCTCTATTAGCACTGGCGCATTGCTGCCTCCTGTTGGTGGATGATTGAATTGAGGCTTTGAACTTTGTGGAACAAATTCCATAGCAGAGAGTCTGAGAGAAGATTTGCGTTTAGAACTTCGCAGATACGAATTCATTCCATCTGAATGAGCTCTTGAGCTCTGCACATCAGATCCTCTGTACACATTAACCTTTGCAGTTTGAACAGCAATTTGACTTTGCAATTCCAGCAATTCCTTTTTCTGTCGGATTTGCTCCTCCTGAGCGTCCAGCTCATGTCTTTCTTTAAGGGCAGCTGCCTTAGCAATGAGAGCAGCCCTTTCCACCTCAGCTTTTAGGCATGCAGAGGAAATTGAAGACCTTGAAGACCTCTGACTGCTACGGCCAGTTGATGAGCCTGTTTTACCACCAACATTAGAAACGCTGTCCCCTGGACCAATGTCATCAGTGACCACAGTTGTGGCTGGTGCAGGTTTGTTTAGTGCAGCATCATCATTGTCCCTTTCGTCAAACAACCACTTTTCCATGTTTTGTATTATTGCTTTATTGTTGTGCATTTGGATTTCAAACCATTCATTTTGTTTTGACATTTCATCCTCAGGTAGTTTTTGTTTCAATGATTCATGAAACTGTTCAATTTCCACACAAAGTTTCAAACACATTTCATACTTTGTTTGTACCTCAGACACATTTCCCTTTAAAATCATCAGTTGCTTAACTTCCTTTATTAGTTTGTATAGTTTCTTTATCCTGGAATTCCTTTCCTTTTGATTTGATATTATTTTTAATTCCAATGCTTTGGCCGTTAGTTTGACCGATCTTTTACCACGTTCATTTTCCGTTTCACTTTAATTGACAGACACATCACTCATTTTGATATTGATTTAGCAGAACTGCTGAAGGCTTTATTAAGAATTGTAGCAGGATGTACCTGTATCCCTTTTGTCAGAAGGCCAATCTCTTCCACACAGCTTGTAACAATTCTTGTTTTGTTCTACCGTAATTCCTCTGTGAAGCTTTTGCGCAGGCTGTATGTGTCCAATTGAGTGGATTCAGCTGGCACTGAATGAATGAAGCGCGGTGCTGTCCTTGTGGCAAATCCAATCGTTCTGTCCTTTGAAGCTAAGTTTTTCAACAATATGTAGTGGCAATCTGTCGACAAAAAATGCCACTACAGGGAATTTGAAGCCATTTCCAACTCTTGCTGTTGCAAAAAATGAGGTCCTCCATCGTCGTGTAATTAATTCTTTATTGTATAACTGTATTTAAAAACACATACAAAAGACTGACTTGAAAGATTAAAAAACAAACAGACGAGATCTAAAAACCATCATTATCACAGAGCTGAGGTTGAAAAACTGTGTGGCTTCCTAGACTCAAAAAACTCGTTACTGGCTCACCTGTGATTCCCTTCTACCCTGGCTGATTAGCCCATACACACAGGTGCGCAGGTGACGTAACCTAACGAACAACCCATTCACACAAACCTACCACCCACACACACCAACATGCACAGACATCTAAATTGGCCACAACAGTTACTTTTACTTCAGTAACAAATCTGAGTTCTTCCTCCACATTTGGTAACCAGAATAGAAACAGCTGATTTTTCTCAAACCGGCGGAGAGTCTCGCGGGTCAAAGTTGAATAAACACACGAGGCGACAAAAAGCGATCGCCGTCCGTGGGAGCGTGTTCAAACGTTAGGTCCACAATTTACCTGGAAAACTGCGTGTTACTGGATTAATTGGCTCTTTAAAACGGTATTTCTACTGGTAGAAAGTTCTGTGAGGGCAATAATCTGTCAGATATGAACCTCATTCATTAAATCAAGTAATTTTGAGGCAGCAACAAATGTTCAAACACAAGCTAGTGTGTAACTTTTTGGCAAGTGGAAACGTGCATTTTATGGATGTATTGCTTCTTAAAGAATGTATTTAAACTGGTTAAGTTCTTGTGGGCTATAATCTGTCAGATATAATTGAAATCCAGTATTTTTGAGGCAGAAACAACCTTTCAGTGTAAAGGTAGGGGCTGTGATCACTTTTTGGCAGAACAGTGGAAACCAGTAACTGACTCTCTGCAGATATAAATCCAATTTCATTTTACTTTATAGTTTGAATTGAGGATTAAAAAGTATAAAATGTGTGTGCAGGGTGCGATTTGTGAAAAAAACAGATGGGGGGTGTTAAGTTAACTGACTTGAACTTGACGTGAAAGTATAAGCAGAGCGTCTGTTTGATATAGTTATTTATTCCATACATGCAGGTATGAGAAACCATAATACCTCAAATATAACAACCAACACTATTACCGTAATGTATTGATAAGAGCGTTATCCAAAAATTATATTTAACACACATACATATTTTGGGAGGAAGACAGTGTTACAATTTATGACATGAATAAATGGGTAAAAACAACTTTCTTCAGAGTTCTCCTCATAGAATTTAATGTGGAATGTAACATATTCACAACACCCTGTGTATCATCTGTTCATTCTGTTGTTAGAGAGAGAGAGAGAGAGAGAGAGAGAGAGAGAGATAGAGAGAGAAGTGAGAACTTTTCATTTAATAATCTTCTGACATTTTATATTCCCTGTTTGTATTTTCTGTGACTGAATGTGGTTTTAAATCTGTTGAGGTCTGTTCAGACTGAAAGCAGAGACACTGATGATGTCATACAAAGTCAGAAAATAGAAAGCTAACTGTTTCCAGCAGACACTAAAGAATGATGGAGCAGCAGGAAACAGACCAGGTCAGATAGTAAACAGCTGATTTATTCATCTGACTTGTAGAATGACCTCAATGATTGAATTGTTTGAAATGTCTGGTAATGTGGAACAACTAAATGCAAAATGAATGAAATAAAACAAGGCCACATGCTGATTATTTGTGACTTGATTTGATGGATTTATTCTTCCTGTTGTGTCTGTGTTTAAACTCCTATTTAAAAGGTAAAGTTCCCATCCACTAAAAGTTCTGTTGTTGCTGCTGACAGACTCAGATTATTATTCTAAGAGTCTGACAACATTATGAAAGGATCCCTACAGAGATAGACCTTTTAGTTAAAGAGTAACCGGAAGTCTCGTTGCTTCACTGTTCTCTCGAGCTGGCGGCGGGATAGTTGTGTAGTTTATTAGTGAGTTTTAAACATAGACAGTATAAGAACGGTTTGAAGAAGACAGAGCTCCAGGTAAACCCGCACACTCAGGTAAACGGGACATTCTACCAGAAAGGTATATTTCCACTTCTAAAAATCATTGAAGGAAAAAGATTTTTTTTTTTAATCTGAACATTAATCCATATGAAGGACATGTTAAGATATGAGAAACACATATTGTGCCATCTCAGCAAGTTTTTATGCCTGAATAAAAGACATTTTCACCCTAAAATGTCAGTAGAAATCTTCCTTTACATCCCAGATTTTTACAAATATGCAATAGTGGATATATACACCCCCGCCTTAATGTACACATTTAAAGAGATTAATTCATGAATAATTTCTTAAATAGTCCATTTTTATATCATAATGTGATAGGACTGACCGTGACGTAACAGGACGACTTTATGGATTTTGTTGATGCAGGAAAAGCTATGTTTTATGTTCTTTAATTAAGTTTTAGTAAGTATTCCTATTTGGAATTATTATTATTTTAATGTACATGTTATGAGACTAACATGGTCATGTTCAGCCAATATAATATAATATGATATATAAAATACTGTCACACAGGGCCGTGACCAGCCGTGACAGGGCCTGATGTGACGGGGCCTGACAGTCGGCCATTTTCACTGCCATTACTCAGCATGCTAGCTTCCTAGCATCAAAACTGTTAGCTTGTAAGCAAGGCATTTCAGTAACCTTTTTAGACATGTTTTGGTTTTCCAAAACTTTCATTGTTTTCTAGGATATTTTAGTGTGACAGCGCATGACCCTTTAGCTCATCCTCCCCAAAAAACATGCAAAAACAAGCTTTAAATCATAAAAGTGATTGAGAAAAAGTCACCCTTTATCAGTCAAATGATGTCACGTCCTCTGAGTCATAACCTTAAAGGCGTATTACACACTTTTTATCTTGTTTTTATGTAACGTGACAGGGCTGACCGAAAACATGGGGACAGTTGTAAAATACGATTTATTTGTAGAATTTATGTAACATTTAATGTTTGTTTTTTTTATCAATTAATGTGAATGATAACAGCTTAAACTTTTAATGAATACTGATTTTTTTTCCTTCTAAACAACAGTTTTCAGAATAACAAAATTATGGACAAGGTAGTTAAAATTTGGCTGAGGACAGACCATTTTTCAGGATTTGTAATTTTCAAAAGTGTTTTTAATTAAGAATAAAACATCCAAGGACCTAATATTACATATTCCTTTAAAGCGCAACTCACAGAAATCACCCATTTAGTATTTTTGTTGTCAGTTTTGGATTATACAAGTTTTATTCACTGTAACAATTCCAGGACAGATACTATACGTTTCTGGTAGAATGTCCCAGTCCCTTAACAGTGGCGGTTCTACACGGAGGCATGTCGGCCCCCCGTGCTGACCAAATCAAAAATTATGAATGTATTACCGGCAATTTCCACTGGATGCAGAACGTCTGCGGAACGTCGACGGAGTCATTAGGTTTCCACTGAAGTCAATGTGTGTATTTCCACTGACTGCAGAACGTCTGCGTCCCGACTCCGTCCCAGTTCCGTCAGTCCGCAGCCCTCCGGAACAGAGTTTCTATATTTGACGGACGACAGAGAGCTCCGCAGCAATTCAGCACAATTCAGATTGTGCGGGACAGGATGTCGGGCACAGAAACAAAATAAAACATCCGGGTAATTTTCAAAATAAAATACACCGTGCTCACGGCAGGTCATATTTCCCTGCACTACACCTTGAAAACACAGCTCAGAGTAGTTTCCCCTCTACTCCTCTGGATGGAAACAAACTGTTGTTGGTTTTGTGGTTCTGTTTGTAGAAACTACATCCTGTTATATCGCGCGTACATGTGAATTCGCGAGATCTCGTGGTCGGCTGGCCGCAGCCGTTACGCAACAAATCCGGACCTGGTGGGTATTGACGGACGGCGGAGCACGTAGCCGTTCCGCAGCGGAGCCGGTCCGCAGACATTCCGCATCCTGTGGAAATCCACGGTTATGGTTTTACACGCGAGCGCCAAAAGCGGAACTAATGTGCGACGCAACGTTCTACACGGGTAAATTAGAGCGGCGCACCCAACCACTAGGCTGCAGCCTGCAGCGTGTGGTGCTGCTCGGTGAATGAGACAGCGACTACTCTTGGAGAGAGCAGAGGAGCTCCGAGTTCTCCTGGTGGTAAGCTGAACCATTTCATCTCCTAAGGGACTTGTTGTTGTTGTCATAACCGTGTTCCTTTTGTTCCTCACACTGAGAATGAAATCAAGTCTGGAAATGTCTGGTCTCGATGTGTTTAGAAACTTAATCATATCTAAACAAACTCATCTTATCAAAGCAGAAGTGAATATCCAAATGTCAGTCTCCTTCTAGGTCTACACAATGCTGTGATGTTAACACCTAACTTCATCCGTCTTGGCTGTTGCATCGCGATAATAAAGACATTTGAGTAAAGTAATCAACAGGCTATCTGTCCGTGTTAAGTAGGGAGGGATGGTTAGGTAACGAAATGTAATGCATGCCCCTACGTTTGTTCTTCTTCTAATAGTTATCATGAAACGATGAAGGGACATAGCGTCCTTTTTAGCCCCAGTAAACAAAAAAGTGAGAGAAACAAATGAAGGTGTTGAGGAGCAGGAAGAGGGAGAGCCAGAGGAGTCTGGGGAGGTTGGAGAGAGGGCATGTGATGAAAGGGAGGGCTCTGACACAGAGAGGGAGATTCCAGAGGGTGAGGAGGATGAAGAAGAGGGTGAGGAGGAAGAAAACCTACAGGGACAGAGAGAGGAACAGCCAGAGGGACAGCAAGTGGATCCATGTGGATCAAGTACTGCACCATCAGGTCTGTGATGAAGAAGATTCTTAGTATTTGCAAAGCAGTGCAGTTCCAATGTAATGGTAGGCCTGCTGTGTGTCCTTCAGATGCTGCTTTCTGCTGTTAATTCTTATTGGTGTCAGTATGGCTCTGTTTCTCTTTAATCAGATATAGTGGGGAGCTTTTGGTTTGATATCTACGAAAATCACTTTTTATTGAGTTTCCTTTTTCCTGAAATGCTCTGAGTGAATTTAATTTAAAAAAAGTTTACCTTTTTATTGTGCAGTTGTTTAGATTTTTTCCCAGTTTAATATAATGCTGTTTTCTCCAAACTCCTCTGAGTTGATTGTGTAGCTAGGAAGGAAATGGAACAGTTTTCCAGCCTCTGCTTTGAGTTTTCCGACTGTTGTTTTAGTTGTGTGTGGATGTGAGGAAAACGAGAGGAGACAGCAGCTCCTGAATATCTCTGCTGCTTTGATTTGTACTGAACAGAATCCAGAGTGAGTCCAGCAGCCCCAGTGGACATCTGCTGGATTTCAGGACAAGAGAGGAATGGAGGAGGACAACCAGAACCTGGAGCAGCGGAGCAACAAGGTCCCCAGAAGACAAGCAGCACACTGGGACTCTGATACCAGCAATGTTCAGGTCAGTGTTCACACAAAAGTAGAATTTATAAATCCAGGATAACTGATAAAGCCAGGCTTGACCTAGTCTAATCTGTGGAGCCTGGCTTGGTGTGTTTCACGAAGGCCAAGTCAGGCTGAGGAGGAGAGACTAGGTCGAGTCAGGATGAGGAGGAGAGACTAGGTCGAGTCAGGATGAAGAGGAGAGACTAGGTCGAGTCAGGATGAGGAGGAGAGACTAGGTCGAGTCAGGATGAAGAGGAGAGACTAGGTCGAGTCAGGCTGAGGAGGAGAGACTAGGTCAAGTCAGGCTGAGGAGGAGAGACTAGGTCGAGTCAGGGTGAGGAGGAGAGACTAGGTCGAGTCAGGATGAAGAGGAGAGACTAGGTCGAGTCAGGCTGAGGAGGAGAGACTAGGTCGCAGTAAGACAAGTTCTTAGGGACGTCTACAAATTACAACACCGGAAAGAAATACAACAAAAATATTTATTAATTTAATGATTAAATAAGGTAATGTCTCCAAACTTACCTCAATTATAACTTCTCTCCTGCTAGTTATACTACAGCACTAACTTTAAAAAAGAAAGAAGTTAAATTAATAAATATTTTTGTTGTATGTCTTTTCGGTGTTGTAATTTGTAGACGTCCCTAAGCAGTTGTCTTACTGCAGCAGCAACAGCAGAGAGCAGAAGCCAACAGGCAAGTGTTATTTACATAAACATCTGGTGTAGCTAGGAAGGAAATGGAACAGTTTTCCAGCCTCTGCTTTGAGTTTTCCGACTGTTGTTTTAGTTGTGTGTGGATGTGAGGAAAACGAGAGGAGACAGCAGCTCCTGAATATCTCTGCTGCTTTGATTTGTACTGAACAGAATCCAGAGTGAGTCCAGCAGCCCCAGTGGACATCTGCTGGATTTCAGGACAAGAGAGGAATGGAGGAGGACAACCAGAACCTGGAGCAGCGGAGCAACAAGGTCCCCAGAAGACAAGCAGCAGACTGGGACTCTGATACCAGCCATGTTCAGGTCAGTGTTCAGGGGGGTATCGCACAAAAGTAGAATTTATAAATCCAGGATAACTGATAAAGCCAGGCTTGACCTAGTCTAATCTGTGGAGCCTGGCTTGGTGTGTTTCACGAAGGCCAAGTCAGGATGAGGAGGAGAGACTAGGTCGAGTCAGGATGAGGAGGAGAGACTAGGTCGAGTCAGGATGAGGAGGAGAGACTAGGTCGAGTCAGGATGAGGAGGAGAGACTAGGTCGAGTCAGGCTGAGGAGGAGAGATTAGGTCGAGTCAGGCTGAGGAGGAGAGACTAGGTCGAGTCAGGATGAGGAGGAGAGACTAGGTCGAGTCAGGCTGAGGAGTTCATACTTTATACAGAGTGAGCAGCAGCTTCTTGTGGAAGTATGATAACGTGAAACACATTATTGCAGCCTGACAGTGGTAATCTCTTCAGAGAGAAAGTCAAGCGACCTCTTAATGTCGTTGATTTCCTCTATCGCAGGTTGCTTCTTCGGAGGCTTGACTTTTTCATGTCTGGTTCCAGAACGGTTTAGAATAGTTTGTTCCTTTGTTCAGACACATCAACGCGCGGTCTCACACATGCACTTACTCAGACATTCTGGGATAGGAGATAAAACGCTTTGGCTTGTTTACATTTCTTTAAACCAATCACAATCGTCTCGGGCGGCGCTAAGCTCCGGACGCAACGACTTTGGCTCTGCTAAATAGTCTCAGGAAGGAAGTTGTTTAGGTGGAACATTTTCACCCCGATAGAAGAAACAGACACACACAACAGCAGACACACACACACACACACACACACACACACACACACACACGCACACACGCACACACACACGCACACACACATACACACAGAGGTAAGATGGAATGAAGATACTCTAAGATAAATAGGTTTGAAATTATTTTTACAACTGAAATGAATTTTTTTGTTATTACAAAGGGAAAGTACTGAAAAAAGGTACCGTTGGGTACCAGAACTAAATTTCAGGTATCGGTACCGGCACCGGTAAAAATGTGAACGGTACCCAACCCTAGCCACATGTAATATAAAATGAAGTTAACTGTTCACACAATACAGTAAAATGAGCTATTTAAATTAGCTGCATACATGGCTGAACGTAATTTGCTCTCACCAGTGTATCACCCTGTGTAACATTACTTCGTCTGCAGCAATCCTGCAACAATCAGTCCCAAAACATCCCAGTTAGATATAAAATGGCATAACGTTAAACATATTCTTTGTAAATCTTTACAATTATTCCCAGAAAGAACCAACCAGGCCTGCCTTGTTGCACGATCAAAACGTTGTTCTAAACTTGCCATTTTCAGCGTGTAGCTTGCTAACTCAAAGTTTGTTGTTGTTTCCCGAAACAAACTGAGTTTTGCAAGGTGAGGAACATCTGGTGATTTTCTGGTAAATGAACTGTCGTTGATTGAGGCTACTGTGCATGTAGCTTGTAGCTCCAGTTAATGACTTTTGTGGCTTATATTTTAGTAGTTATTTCAGTTTGAATGCAGGAGATACTTCACACTCTGAAGTCCTATGGATTGGTCACCTCATCAGCCCTTGCATTTTCTCCATTCAAACAGAACATTTGAATATAGTAAAACATGGTAAACTATAATTCTCTCCCACCTCCCATTAGTTCTTCTAACCCTTGTATCATTATCTCTGCATGTTTCCCCCTTGGGTCTACCAAAGGAGCACTCAGCAGACGTCAAGCTGGCGACCGGAGCAGGAAAGAAGGGCAAGAAGGCCGAGGAGGAGGAGCAGCCTGCAGCACCTCCTGCAGCTGCAGCAGTGAAGGAGGAAGAGGAGGAGGAGCAACCTGCAGCACCTCCTGCAGCTGCAGCAGTGAAGGAGGAGGAGGAGGAAGAGGAGCAACCTGCAGCACCAGCAGTGAAGGAGGAGGAGGAGGAGCAACCTGCAGCACCTCCTGCAGCAGCAGTAAAGGAGGAAGAGGAGGAGTATGTGGTGGAGAAGGTTTTGGACCGCAGAGTGGTGAAGGGAAGAGTACAGTTTCTGCTGAAATGGAAGGGGTTCTCAGAGTAAGTATGAGTCTATAATATTAATACTTGGTGTTCTTGGTCCTGAGATATATATATATATATATATATATATAATTATTATTTTTTTTTTTTTTCTCTTCTGTCTGCACTCACCTTTCCAGTGAGGATAACACATGGGAGCCTCAAGACAACCTGGACCTCGACCTTATCACCGAGTACATGCAGAAACACAAGGAGAAGGAGGAGAAGAAGAAGGAGGGCAAGAGGAACGTTGTTAGTGAGGCCTCGGGAGACTCAGAGGAGCGAGGGAGCAAGAGGAAGAAGGAGGAGGTGAGTGAAGGAAAGAGGTTACTCCAGACTGAAGAGTCCCAGAAATCTAATCTCAATATTAATGAATATTAATACAGCGCAAAAACGGGAGTAATTTAAATGATTTATTAAAAATGTAATAATAACATAACAATAATAACTTATTTCACCAGTAAATTGCTGTTAAATGACAAAAACAGATGAGAAAAGGGTATTTTAAAATAACTTTGAATGCACCACAAGGTTTACCCGTTTCAAGTTAACGCAACATTTATGATATATTGTGCAGTCCTAGCTCCAACTGTTAATGTGTGCAAATGATTAGTAACCTAATCCTTGAATGGTATGATTATGATGGTTTCAGTTCAGAGCAGTGGTCAGTTAATGTATATTTTTAGGCTGCTTACACATTCAGTCGGTCCGTGATCGTCTGCCACGCTTTGTCTCTCTGTTTCATTACAGCGGCCGTGTTTCTTCTTTACAAATAATGTGTTTCACATTATCATACTTCCACAAGAAGCTGCTGCTCACTCTGTGTAAAGTATGAACAATGATTATTCTCCATTTTAGCATCTGCAGTAAATCTGTTATCAACCTCACGGTCTGTTGAGGAAACCCGTGAACGCTCATCTATCTGAATTACTTCATCCTGACTCGACCTAGTCTCTCCTCCTCATCCTGACTCGACCTAGTCTCTCCTCTTCATCCTGACTCGACCTAGTCTCTCCTCCTCAGCCTGACTCGACCTAGTCTCTCCTCTTCATCCTGACTCGACCTAGTCTCTCCTCCTCATCCTGACTCGACCTAGTCTCTCCTCCTCATCCTGACTCGACCTAGTCTCTCCTCTTCATCCTGACTCGACCTAGTCTCTCCTCCTCAGCCTGACTCGACCTAGTCTCTCTTCCTCAGCCTGACTCAACCTAGTCTCTACTCCTCAGCCTGACTCGACCTAGTCTCTCCTCCTGATCCTGACTCGACCTAGTCACTCCAGCTAACAACTCTAACAACACATTGATTTCATGTAATTCTGAGCCATTTGGTTACTTGTCAACAATCCATTTCTTTAAGCCTGGGGTGGGTTACCTAACACTATTTAACATTTTTTAAATGAAAATCTTTTGCTATGTTTACACCTCACGTCCACGCTACTGAGGTTAGCAGAGTTTCCCATACATTGGTTCTACTTGGGTGCACCACCCAGGTAGATAAAATCAGAATAAAATTTTCTCTCCAAACAACGGTGAATTTTTTACAGCGCAGACAGACCAGCTGCCTCCAGCCCGCTCCCCCTCGCAAAGTTGTGTGCCACATGCATGACAGCGTCAACGTTGCACTTGCTCAGAGAGGCTATCGTTAGTAGTAGCATGCTGCTGGTGGTCTTGCAATGGGATTAACTGTACTAATAAAACCGTAGAAACAACAGG
>NC_050177.1:31267565-31295065 GCF_008315115.2 Sander lucioperca
AATAAAACGGGCACGCCACGCAGCCAATGTGCAGACGGTCTTACTGTTGTGAAAGTGTGTCAGACATTTTAGATCAAGCTGTCTGAAACTGTTCACATTGGTTGGCCTGTGGTACTGCTGCCTGTAGCTTTCTTAACTATATTTTAGTGTCTTCTTTTTCGTCAGCAATATTGCATGTTGATATCGCCACAGTCAGCGTTTAATGACGGCGGTCTACTAGGTTATAAAGTAGCGGTAAAGTATGGATTTATAGAGGAGGTATTTTGACAGTGGTAATGTTATTAATGTTAATAAGTTAGCACACTTAAACAACCGAGTCTGAGTGAGACAGGAAGACAGCTGCCTTCTCTTTCCAGCTCTCAGCGAAGGCGGTCGCTTTTTCTCCCTCTCCCTCCCAGGCCTACCCTGCTTGCTATCTTGTCTTGTGTTGTCTGCTGTTAACTTTTTAGAGACTCTCCCTGCAAGGCTCTACAAATACCTAAAAATCATGGAATTGATTAACTGGTCTCTCAACGCAATTGACACTGTATTCTCGAGGAGGAGCACTGGTTCGGGTGAGCCAGCATGTCCTGACGGGACGTTTGCTGCGGGGTATACGATGGACGGCTGGGAGAAATGGCGTGTCGTGTGTCTCTCTGCTCTTTCCGTGGAGGACGTTGAGGATATCTACCTATTTGGAACCCTGATAACTGGAATGTTGCTGATTGGAGGATGCTTCGCTCTGGTTTATCGAAGAATTGGAAAGACTCTGGTAGCTGTCCAAAGCCCAAGGAAGCTGCCTGGCCTGACTGAAGCTGTCGGAAAAGCGATCAGTTCGCAAACTGGAACTATTAATCGCGTGATGGAAACCAACATGGTAATGACCCGCGGCTTGGATACCATCATGAGGAAGGTCACGGATTTGGAAAGAAAAATTGACCAGTTGAACAGTGTGTAGTTGGACAATAGAATGAATGTTTAAATTAGAGCAGCCATTCGCGTAGACAAAACAAATTTAATCTTTCGGCTCCCTTATCCTGAACGGCCTTGCCAAGGCCGTCTCTTGGAACAAACAGTCACCCTGTTGGGGCTCTGCAAGCGAGATGCTCTTGGTTCCTCCCCCGTCTTCCCCACTGCCTGCTGATTGTCGTATCGGTTCTGGACTGTTCAAGGGTGTCACCATGGCAACGTGCTGTGTTTTCGCTATAACATTCTGCGGACTGGGTCACTAGTGGGACTGCCGGGCTGTGCGTTTCTCAGCAGGCCAAACTCCCCCAACCTACCCTCTCCCCAGTCCAACGCCTTCGCAGCCAAATGTGCAACTGTACATTTATGTTATGTTATGTTATGTTATGTTCAGCAGTGCAACTGTAATGTACTGTTTGTGTGCCTATGTGCTGAGGTGTTTTTTCCTGTTCCCACACTGTTCTTATCTTTATGAGGATAGTCTGTGAGTTGCTTTTTTTCCCTCTCCTCTCCTCATGTGATGCTGTATTCTCCCTGCGAGAGTTAAGAGAAAGTTGTTTTGGCGCCGCATATATGGCGACTCGGTGTGTCTGTGCGTGTTGCTTTAATGTGACATGCACCTACAGCACCAGGACAAATTCCTTGTGTGTGTAAACGTACTTGGCAATAAAGCTTTTTCTGATTCTGATTCTGATTCTGATTTTGTTTTTAAGAGTTTTATTGATGCAAAGTTGAAACGTAAAAAATACCATACATCAAATCATTAAGTAGGCTATATCTTACATTGCCAGAAGAGCAAATTAAATGTAAATTTTCTAGGATACTGGAGCTTTAAATTGCGTTTTGATTGATATCTAGTGTCGGCTGAAATAACTTTTTATTGAGTTTCCTGTCAGTGAAATGCTTTTATTGTGAAGGGTAGACACGGAGGAGCCAGAACTATGACAGCGTTTTTTCAACTTTGTTAGCCAGTTGTTTAGATTTATTTACAGTTTACTAATATCCAAAGCTGTTTTCTCCAAACTACTCTGAGTTCATGTTGTACCCAGGAGTCTGAGTGTGAAGTAGGATGAACGGTTCTGGAGATAGTTAGAAGACACACACACACACACACACACACACACACACACACACACAGAGGGTCCTTGAGTTATAGTTAGATAAACATGCAGTTGAGGGAGTGAACAGTCAGCTGACTTCAGTCTGTCCTTGGTGGCTGGAGGGAGTTTACATTTGAAAAGGTTTCCATGGAAACCAGAGCATTCCTCAGATAAGAGCTGCAGCTGTTTCCACGCTAACTTCCAGAAGCTAAATCCTGATGCTAGCAATGTTACTCTTAAGGCTGGCAATGCTCTAGTTGACAATTGTCACGATTATACCTCCACTCTCCTGCCTCTCACCACTGTGGAAGACTCTTCCTATCACCCCCAGTAAGTCGCCAGCACCGAAGAAAATGATGTACACAGTTGGGTCTGAACAAACCAACCCCAACGATATCATAGCTAGTCTCTCAGCTCTGATAAACACGCGGTCAGACAACATTGAAAGCATGGTCAGTGCCAATGCACTTAAAATTGAAGCTCTTAAAAAGACAATTGACTTTGTGTGTGCAGAGATCAAGGATGTAAAAAGCAAAGTGTGTACACTCGAGGTGAAAATGGCAAAAGAAGAAAAACGAGTAGACACATGTCAGCAAAGGGTTTCGGAGTTAGAGAGATACTCCAGGAGATGGAACCTTAGACTTTACGGAGTCTTAGAATCAGAAAAGGAAAACATACGAAAGAAGGCCATCGAGGTTTGTCAGGCTGTTCTGCCGGAGGAAAAGAACAGGCTGGCTGACGCTATCGACACCGTACATCGGCTCGGCACTATGCGGCAGAATGACTACAAACCCAGAGGTATCATCATCCAATTCATTGCACGTGTCTGGAGAGACGCCGTATGGAAAGCTGCGAAGACGTCACCGCACCTGCGCGACAACAAATTAAGATTTGCGGAGGATCTCTCTAAAGAAGACAGAGAACGAAGGAGCAAACTTTAAAAAAAGCTCGAGAAGAGGGTAAACCAGCATTCTTCATTGGTGGTCGCGGATTTGTCAACGGATCAGAAGTCCCTCTGCCCACCTAAGAAACAGTCTCGCCCACTGGTTTGATTTGCACTACAGTCAGAGTTGATATTGTAATGTTATAGTTTTTGTTGGACTGTTAGTAGGACTTTACAAAGGCACTTTAATTTACAAAATTGCTGTCATTTCCATTATATGTTCTGTTTTTGTTTTTTTTATTTTTTTTATACCACTTAATAAACGAGGCAGCTGATTAGGAACGCTGTGCTTTTTAGTTGGCCGGAACTATATCCTCTTCTCTGTACCGTTTTTATTTTTTATATGAAGCAGCACTCGGTCCCCTTATCCGGTATTACCCTTCTAACCAATTGGTTATTGATCACTTTCTAGCTTATTCCTTGTTCGCGTTCGTTAATAACTTTGTCTTTATCTATTGTTTCTTTAAATGCTAGGGGACTAAGACAGATCTGTAAAAGGAAAGCCTTATTTTATTTGCCAAACAACTTCGTACAGATTTTTGTTTTTTTCAAGAAAGTCATTCCACATCTGCTGATGTCAATATTTGGAAATCTCAATGGGGTTATGATATTTGGTTCTCTCAGGGCTCAGAGAGATCTGCCGGAGTAACCACGCTTAAAAATACTTTCTCAGGTGATGTCTTACACTCAGACTGTGACTCCCTAAGACACTACATATGTCTTATAGTTAGAGTTGACAACATTTCTAGCATTGTATTATTAATATTTACGGTTACAATAACAAACTTGAGAATGATAAATTACTTGATTCAATAGAGGAAAGAATTACATTTTGGCTCACCAGATACCCAAACTCTCTGCTTTTAATTGGTGGTGACTTTAATATTGCCCTAGATAATGCTATTGACAGGTGGCCCCCTGGGTGGCCCTCCTCCATCAGCACAAGCCTTAAAAGACTTATGGGAAGATTTAACATTGTAGATGTATGGAGAGAGAAATTTCCTGATGAAAGATCCTTTACTTGGAGCAACAGGTCAGGATCCAGCCAGTCCAGCATAGATTTTTGGCTATTATCCAGTAACATTGAAAAAGAGAAAGTTACAGTAAATATCCATGCCACATCCCTTACTGACCATAGAGCAATTCATATAAACATCCAATTTAGTGCCTTTAATACAATAGAACACCAATTGATTTTTCTATCTTTAGAGAAATTTGGTTTTGGGTACTTTTTCTGCAAAGCAATTAAAACTTTATATGTTAATGGCAATAGCTCTATAAAACTGAAAAATGGAACTTCCCCTAGATTTAATCTGGAACGGGGTATTCGTCAGGGATGCCCGATTTCCCCTTATTTGTTTTTACTTTGTACACAAATTCTTGCAACTTATGTATGTAATAGTGCTATACAAGGAATCTCTATTGCGGGTAGGGATATCATCATCAGTCAGCTTGCTGACGATACCACAATCTTTAAAAAAAATGCAAGCCAGATACCTCTTACCATTCAAGTAATTAACCAGTTTTCAGAGGCCTCTGGTTTATGCCTAAATATTAATAAATGTGAGCTGTTGCCTTTAAAAGACTGTAATATACAAACTATTTGCAACATTCCGATCAAGAAAGAAGTGACGTACTTGGGTATTATTATCTCTAAAGATCAGAAAATGAGATGTCCATTAAATTTCTCTCCAATCATTAAAAAAACTCAGAACAAACTGAACCAGTGGTTGCAAAGGGACTTCTCTCTAAAAGGCAGAGTGTTGCTTACCAAGGCTGAAGGGATATCCAGGCTTACATACGCAGCTCTCTCTTTACACTTGGATAGTAAAATCTGTAAAGACATTGATAGAATGCTTTTTGACTTCATCTGGAAAAATCGTGTCCATTATATCAATAAAAGTGTTGTTATGAATAAATATGAATCTGGTGGGCTACATTTTTTGGACTTCAATACTCTTAATAATACCTTTAAGATTAATTGGGCTAAGCATTTTCTTAAAAACCCCATCTCGATTTGGAATTTTATTCCCCATTATATATTCTCTCGTTTTGGCGGTCTGGACTTTGTCTACATTGTAGTTACAATTCAAAATAAACTCCCTGTAAAACTGTCCACTTTTCACAAGCAGGTCCTCTTAGCTTGGTCTCTTATTTACAAGCATAATTTCTCACCTCACAGGTATCTAATTTGGAATAACAGAGATATTTTATATAAGAACAAGTCATTTTATTTTGAGACTTGGGTTCTGCTGGTGGACCAGCTATTCAATGTAGAGGGGCGACTTTTCTCCTATAGAGAATTTTTATCAACATATAACATTCCAGTTACGCCGAAAGAATTCGCAATTGTATTTGACGCCATTCCATCAGGCACAATCATGCTTTTTAAGTATACTGGCAGACTTGCCTTGAACATTATATTAATCTGATTTCTGGCTCAAACAACAAAAAGGCTGTTAAAACTGTCAACATATGGTCCTCTTTCTCTTTGTAATGGCCTATAAGCTTCCCCTGGCAATCTTGTTTTATATTTTGTTTATTTTCTTATTGTTGTATGTTATGTATGTTTTGACTATTCACTTCTGATTTGTACCCTTTATTTGCAATAAAAAAAAAAAAAAAAAAAGAAACCAGGAAGAGAGGTGAGGCTCCGTGGATCATCTCTTCATTCTGTTGTTATAGATCAAATGAGGAGAAAGGAAGAAATGTCTGTAATATCCATTCTGACCACTAGGGTGTAGTATAGGACAGCTTGGTTACATGGTGATAGGTATCATTAAATGTCTGTAATATAGATTCTGACCACTAGGGTGTAGTATAGGACAGCTTGGTTACATGGTGATAGGTATCATTACATGAACAGGTAATCAGTGAGCAGGTATTCAGTAGAGCCTGTAGGTGTGGGGAGCACACGGTTCTTACCGTTAAACCAGCTTTTGTTACAAGCTTTAAATCAAGACTTAAAATGGTAAATACTTTTTTGTTTCTGGAAAATATTCAATCATTGCAATAAACGGGAACTTCACCCAAAGAAGAAAGAAGGTTTCAAACTCTTTGTAATACAAGTAGGTGTAAAGAACATTCCTCAAGACACCTACAGAGTGACTCATTAACGGCCTTTTGGATAGCCACTACACACAGGGTGACCAGACGTCCTGGTTTGACCGGGACAGTCCTGATTTTCAGTTGCGTGTCCCGAGTCCCGACAAAAGTCTGGATGCTAAAATGTCCCGGTTTACACCAACCACTATGAAATTGTCCCGGTTGTCAGCGATTACATAGCTGACCTGGTCTTATTATAGCCTGATAATTAACTAAACCCATGTAGAAAGACTAGCCTAATAAAGCTTCCAGCGTCTGATTTTAACAATGAGTGTGTGTGTGTGTGTGTGTGTGTGTGTGTCAGTCAATCATAGAGGTCTGCGTCTGCATAATCTGTGCAGCCAGCGTTACAATGTATATTTCTAAACAATGCCTCTTCTTATCTGTCTAATCTGTCTAGTTTTAACGGTTAGGCTATATCGCGAGTAACTAACTCGAGTAGGCTAGGCTACTCTATATAATTTAATGTAAGCACAGGAATTGTTGAAATGACTGATAATGCCCATCCCTACTACGTTAGCCGGGATGTAAATTAAGATTACTTGTTAAGTTAGGAGGAAATGAGCCAAATCGGCGTCCTTTAGGGCTCTAAGCTGTCTCCACCTTTTACATGCATCTCTAATATTTCCCTGTGTTTTACCTATGCCCTGGTTATGCAACTGTTTAGAAAAGATGCCGAGTTTTTTAAGGTTGGGTAGAATGAGTCTATATCTGTTAATCCAGTTTGTTTGGTTGCTGCTACCATCGCTGCAGTCAGCACCTTGTTTTTGCGTGTTTGCGTTTCATGTCCGGCAACACTGGTGTCTAAATAGGCAACACACAGGCCAAAATATGGAAATTTATATTTCAATATGGAGAACACTGGCTTTGGCATTGTTGTCAGAAAATATAGTATTTCAACTTAGCATGTTTCCTTAATATCTGTTAAAATACTGTGGACATTTCTTGATTAAATACAATAAATGTATTACATATTGGACCTTTCAAGTTGAGATATGTTTAATATGTATATCCCTCCAAAGAGGTTGGACTAAAGGATGTAATCACTGCGTTGCCTCGCCTTGAGGTTCTGTCTAGTTTATTTATGGGATCCTGTTAGATTGGACGTTTTCTGAAGAGAACGACCGTCAGCACGCTCACTGCCCCCCCCCGACAGACTGCTGCTTGAATCAACTTTAATGAACGGTGATGAAGCTGTGGCCTCCAGTGATGTTGATAAGATTAAAATGTAGTGAGACTCTGGGACCCACAGGTGGTTACAGCGTGTATGAATGTGTGTGTGTGTGTGTGTGTGTGTGTGTGTGTGTGTGTGTGTGTGTGTGTGTGTGTGTGTGTGCTGTAAAGCACAATAGTGCCCCATTTCACCACCGGGTCAAAATTGACCCGGGAAGACCACAAATTTAAATGAAAGTAGTGATCATTAATTTTACTTGTGTAGAGCGTCATTGGGAACCATCCATGTTATTTTTGGTTAATTTGGTTTAAAGAAACCCACATTTCTGATGAAGAAACTTTGAAAACGGGTCAAATTTGACTTGAGGACAACACAAGGGTTTTGAGAAAGACAGAAGTGATGTTCATATTAACAACTCTTAAATCTAATGAAGGCACACAAAAAGAACTAGGGCTGCATAAATTAAATATCAAATGTGTGTGTGATGTCTGCTCTGTTCTGAGTCTGATTTATTCACCGTGTTTATGATGTATAAAGATTAGTATTTACAATTTCTGTCAGTGTTTAATCCTCATCAATCATCTTCTATCTGACGTTCATGTTGAGACGTTTTCTAACAACTAAAAGAGATCTGTTTGGGGGGAAAAAGGGGATTCTGGGAAATGTAGTAAATGCCAGTGTCAGCAGGAGAGTGAACGTGTGGTTGACTCTGGTGTGAATATGGTTTAACATCTTCCCTCGTTCCCTCACTTTTATTTCCTTCCAGCTAGAATATAAAGTGCAGCTTCCAGCATGAAGCGTATCCCACAATCCACTGCAACATGAGGTCACACAGGTCGGACGCCGCCTGTGCTCTAGAGACCCGTCGACAAATGTGAGTAGATATTTAAATGTATTTTTATTTGCGAGCTGCAGTCAGGAGAAAGATGCTGTTATTGTTTTAATTTGGAGGTTTTTACGACTTCTTTTTATTGGTTGTGAGCGAGGGGCGTTTGATTTCCCCATCAGCTGATCCCTGCAGCTGCTGAAAGACAGACGGTATGCTGATGGTGAACCTGGAAAGGTTCTGAGGTGATGTTGGACACTGACCTAAAGACACCTGGGTACCACTGGCTCAACTTACATAGCTTTAAATTCTACAACACTAATTATTGATTCATCACTTTAAGTCATTTCTTCATGAAAAAAGAAAAGATTCTCTGATTGCAGCATCTTAAATGTGAATATTTTCTACAAGACATTTTAAGGACGTCATCTTGGGCTTTGGGAACCACTGAAGACACTAATAGAAGCCATACGCTCACATCTCTACCTCTCTCATCCAAAAGTGAGGGAGCGGTACCACGGCGTGTGGTGAATGTCAGAGCTGACATTAGCAATGATGTCAAAATGCAAATAAATCTGTAAATGTACGGGCAGTTAGGTTATATCCTCGCAGCTGTGGTGTTGAAATAAAATCCAGTTCTTTTTGTCTGAGACTGAGACAACACTATGTAAAAATGCTCTGAATTTAATTCTCTTTCTAAGATACTGGAATAATATAGTGTTTCTACTGTAGTTCTCTGCAGCCTCTCAGTCAGATATGCTGTTAAAGACAGTTACATGCTGCTTTACATGGACTTTAATGGATGGAATGTGAAAATAAAAATCAGGATGTTAAAATAGAAAATGAAAAACAAACAAAAAACCAGGCACAAAAGAGGAAAAAACTAACTATGAATACCATCTGAGCTGTAAACTGTAAATCAAAGCTGCTCAGTGTTGTATTTACTTTAATATCTCAAATGGTAAAGTCATGTCACAATCTGTGTAACTCTTGTAGCTGCTGCAGAGATTTCAAATTAAACCCCCCCCCCCTCTAATCTGACCCACAGGAGAGTTCTCCGTCCTCATATCTAAACCAGAGAAGGTAACGGTCGCTGTTTTAAAGACGTGGTTAACGTTGTGAAGAGGTTCCAGTCTGGTTAGGGTTAGACACCAAAACTACTGAGTTAAGATGATAAAAAGATGGAGGTTTGGGTTCTAATCAGACGTGACTTCTCTTCCTGAAGGTTACCATGGTGACGCAGAATGTGACGTAGCTCCGTTTGTTCCCTAAGGATAAAAACTCTCTGCTTCCTTTTCTTTTCAAACAGGACATGAACCCCGGTCTACTGGGAGGAAGTCCCCCCCCCCCCCCCCTTACCAGGACATTTACTTCATTTCCTTTGAGTTCAAGTTCAGCAGAATATAACAGGTTCCACTTGTAGCTTGGTCTGCTCTACTGGTGTCCGTCTCCATCCTTCTCATGGTTTTAGTTCCAGTGAACACAAACTGGCGCTGTCCTTCCTGCCCAGCATTAAGTCTGTAACAATCATTACATCATTGTTACATATGATTGTTAATTGTTGATTTTGTTTAGATATGCCACATTTTAATTATATAAGTGATTATTGGTGGGAGTATATATTTTTATTATTATTCCAATTGTTAGTTGTTGGCGCTTGACCCTAAACACGTTCATAGCAACAAGAATGACAAGGTGGGATACAGTTAAAACAAATGTTTTCTGATAATAAAGAGGCCTAGTTTACTCCATAGACTGTGTATTTGTGTTATTACATTAATTGGTCACATGACAGTGATTGAACCAGAAGATGGATCCTGGGATTCACTTAAAACTTAACTTAAATACATTTTAAAATTTGACTGAAAGAGACAATTATATTGTTACTCGCAATTATTTATGAGACAATTAATTGTCCAAGAAAATCTGGAATTATTACAGCTCTACCCATCATTCACTGCAGTAGTTCCTGGGGCACTTTTCTTTCGCTGCATTTTTTTTTTTTAACTTAGTAGCAGATGTGATATAAAATGTAGCAAAGTACAATACTTCAAACTAAATATACTTAAGTAAAAGTACAGAAAAGCACATAGAAGTACACAAAAAACTACTTGAAGAACAGTAACATGAGTAAATGTATTTGGTAACTTTCCACCTCTGGTTGATTGTGAAGTTGTGACGAGGTAGTGATGGGTCATGGAATCAACTCGTCTTTCTCAAGTTTATAAAGACAGAATCATGTTTAAATAAGAATCTGATAGATTTTTCTGGCTCGCCAACTATTTTGATTTGCTTATAAACTCCCGAGGCTACATTAACGGAGGGGGCAGTCGTGGTTCTGAGCGCTGTTGAACATCATCGTCCCCCTGACCTCTGCCTCCTCCTCCTATCGTCTCCACCTGTCCTCCATTCTTGTGGTCGCACTAATGAAGCAGAAATGGCTCTTAGAGAAAAACAGACTCATCAGCGTTTATTAATGCGAGCTGCAGCTCAGCCAGATGTCGTCCTCTTCTCCCAAAACATCCGTCATTGATCCTTTATATTTTTATGCTCATTTATAAATGTATGTTTAATAGGGCTGCAATTAATCACATTTTGACTGTGATTTTGGCTCCTAATGATCACAAAAACAATGTTATCAAGAAAAACGATTATTTTGCATATAATGTTTTGCAAGTAAACTCATGGACACTTATTTTGTGTTTATTATTTAATACTATTTAAACATTTTAATAGTTATTTATTTTAAGTGGAATTGTAAAGTTCAACAGGGAAATAATTAGGGGAGATTTCACAGTTTTCCCGGTTTTACTTTTTCACTGTTGTTTTGGGCTCAATAAATGCAACATCTTTCCAAAAGTCAATAAGTTAACATGTTACAGTATTTTTTTTATTGCTAAATGACACTGATCACAACTGAAGCCACATGTGCTAAACTCTAACTCCAGTCTGAACTACCAACAGTCACCTGAACTCAACAGTTCACATCTCCTGAAGAACTCATTCACAGCAACACAACTCTTCACACACGTCTCAGAACAGACTCAGAGCAGCTAAACACTCAGAACAATCCTCACTGAGATAACACACACTGAGACACACACACTCACTGTCACTCAGAACACACTGAGACACACACACACTGAGATAACACACACTGGCCCAATCCCAAAGTCTGGATTCACAGACTCACGGACTTCGGTGCGCATTCTCGCGAAATTCGTAAGGGCATAGGGTTGTCCCAATGTCGAATTTCAAAGGACGTTACAAAGGTAAACAACGGCTCGACACACGACCAGGGAACACAGACCAGCCTGTTGTCCAGCTTGTAAAACAAGAGTTTGAAAAAATGTGGAATCAGGCAGCCGTCTCCTGGGCCTTGGCCGTGTGGAAAGCAACAAACTTAAAATGAAAAATCCCAAACCGGCAAGTGTCAGCAACATCTTTGTTATTAAACGTCGCCAAGGTAACATGTGATCTTGCAAAGTGCTGTCCCAATCCCATGTATACCTATCTGAGCTCATGTGGCCTCACACACTCACTCATCAGCACCTGAGATCAATTAAGTCTGGGAGTCTTTAGTCCTTAGTCCTCAGGGCTCACTTAGGGAGAACACACTGAGACACACACACACACACACACACACTGAGACACACACACACACACACACTGAGACACACACACACACACACACTGAGATAACACACACTGAGATAACACACACTGTCACTCAGAACACACTGAGACACACACACACACACACACACACTGAGATAACACACGCTGTCACTCAGAACACACTGAGACACACACACACACTGAGATAACACTCACTGTCACTCAGAACACACTGAGACACACACACACACACACACACACACACACACACACACACACACTGAGATAACACTCACTGTCACTCAGAACACACTGAGACACACACACACACACACACACACACACACACACTGAGATAAAACTCACTGTCACTCAGAACACACAGAGACACACACACACACACACACACACACACTGAGATAACACACACACACACACACACACACACACACACTGAGATAACACACACACACACACACACACACACACAGAGACACACACACACACACACACACACACACTGAGATAACACACACACACACACACACACACACACACACTGAGATAACACACACTGTCACTCAGAACACACTGAGACACACACACACACACACACACACACACTGAGATAACACACACTGTCACTCAGAACACACAGAGACACACACACACACACACACACACTGAGATAACACACACTGTCACTCAGAACACACAGAGACACACACACACACACACTGAGATAACACACACTGTCACTTAGAACACACTGAGACACACACACACACACTGAGATAACACACACTGTCACTCAGAACACACTGAGACACACAGACACACACACTGAGATAACACACACTGTCACTCAGAACACACACACACACACACACACACACACACACACACACACACACACACAGACACACACACACACACACACACACTGAGATAACACACACTGTCACTCAGAACACACTGAGACACACACACACACACACACTGAGATAACACACACTGTCACTCAGAACACACTGAGACACACACACACACACACACACACACACACACACACACACACTGAGATAACACTCACTGTCACTCAGAACACACAGAGACACACACACACACACTGAGATAACACACACACACACACACACACACACACACACACACACACACACACACACTGAGATAACACTCACTGTCACTCAGAACACACTGAGACACACACACACACACACACACACACACACACACACACACACACACACACACACACACTGAGATAACACACACTGTCACTCAGAACACACTGAGACACACACACACACACACACACACACACACACACACTGAGATAACACACTGAGATAACACACACTGTCACTCAGAACACACTGAGACACACACACACACACACACACACA
Source organism: Sander lucioperca (assembly GCF_008315115.2). Classification (NCBI taxonomy): domain Eukaryota; kingdom Metazoa; phylum Chordata; class Actinopteri; order Perciformes; family Percidae; genus Sander; species Sander lucioperca. The sequence continues at coordinate 31,280,704 of NC_050177.1, forward strand.
CACACACACACACTGAGATAACACACTGAGATAACACACACTGTCACTTAGAACACACTGAGACACACACACACACTGAGATAACACACACTGTCACTCAGAACACACTGAGACACACACACACACACACACACACACTGAGATAACACACACTGTCACTCAGAACACACACACACACACACACACACACACACACACACACACACACTGAGATAACACACACTGAGACACACACACACACTGAGATAACACACACTGTCACTCAGAACACACACACACACACACACACACACACACACACACACACACACACTGAGATAACACACACTGTCACTTAGAACACACTGAGACACACACACACACTGAGACACACACACACACACACTGAGATAACACACACTGTCACTCAGAACACACTGAGACACACACACACTGAGATAACACACACTGTCACTCAGAACACACTGACACACACACACACACACACACACAGACACACACACACACTGAGATAACACACACTGTCACTCAGAACACACTGAGACACACACACACACACACACACACACACACACACACACACACACACACACACACACACACTGTCACTTAGAACACACTGAGACACACACACACACACTGAGATAACACACACTGTCACTCAGAACACACTGAGAGACACACACACACACACACACACACACACACACACACACTGAGATAACACACACTGTCACTCAGAACACACTGAGAGTAAAAACTAAGTAATAGTCCAGAAGTTTTTACATATATATATATATATACATACATACGTATATACAGGGGTTAAATTGGGATTTGTTATGTGGGGGGGCTCTCCTTAGGGGGGCTCGGGGGTATGCCCCCCCGTGAAAAACATTTGAAAAATAAACCATTAAATGGCACTTTCTGGAGAGTTTTGTGCAAAGAAATGGAGAAATTGCGTCTTACATGATATGTGCAAAACTGCAAGGTTAAGAGCCTATACTTTGTATTATTGTAGTATCAACAGGTATTAGGGCATTTAGCATTTACATTACTGATAATCAGTCATCACTTGATTACACATTGTATTGCCTTGTTATAATATAAGAAGTGACCCATACAACGTACCAAACATAATGTGCCACATGAAGAGACAGTGCAGCATATGACAGTAGCAACAGCTGAGAAGATTTGGGTCTGTGGTGACCAGGTCCACCACAAACTTCCTTCTCCCATTCTCTCTCTTTACTACCACACACACACACACACACACACACACACACACACACACACACACACACACACACACACACACACACACACGGCACTGAGTGGGGCTCTCCGATGCTCAGAGGCGAGCCGTGGCCGGCTCGGAGCCCTGCCGCTGGAGGAGATGTGACAGTGAGGACCGGTTCAACGTCTTGGTCAGCAACATGAACTCGTAGCGGCCGTTGGAGCTTCCGAGCACCAGGCTTCCACCGCTGAGAACGGGGTTTTTAGCTTTAGGAGAAGGCATTTTAAAAGTTAATCCTACCAACGTAGACACTAGGCGTTATGTAGTTGACCTGTAGTGGTGAATTGTCTGCAGTGCTGAGCGGGTTGTTGCCGTGTTCTGATTGTTCTCATCTCAGCTCCGCCGAGACAAAATAGACATGCCGTTTCAAAAATCTTTCATTTATTGTCAGAAATATCATGTTTTCAAAAGTATTACTTTCATCAAATTTTATGTGACATATTTAGACTTAGACATATCCGGACAAACGAGCAGGCTTATGTGCCGGGGCTGAGCCCCAGAGAGCTCCGGCCCAATTTAACCACTGTATTTATAGCTATATATAATTTCCTAAACGGCATGCATATATATATATATATATATATATATATATATATATATATATATATATACTTTGCCTGTAGTAATTTCCATAATTACTGTAAATGTTACAAACTAAAGGTACGTAATAGTCCAGAAGTTTTTTTTTTTATCAACACATTAGATGTCTTCTCTTGCCATGAACCTACATCATCTAGAAATACTAATGACTGTGGTGTTCCCATCACTATCACCTCCATTACTTTGTGAAAAACAGTAAGTGTGCAGTTTTACTATAATAAAGGAAGTGTTTTTCACATTTTCACAGCTGTATATGTAACCTCAGACATCTTACCTGGACATCTCTGCTCTGTTACCTGTTGACTGTTTCTCTCAAACAGTACAATGTACAACTGTTTCATTCTTATTTGGTGTTTCTTTATTTCCAGAAAAGGCTTTATGATCTTTCTCTATATACTGTATATACAGTAGGTGTTCACTAACAAGTCTAAAACTAGAAATCATTGCAATCAGCAGTTGTTCAACTGTAAATAATCCTGAATTCAATAATTGTATCCCATTTCTCTCCCCCCCCATCCCCTCCCTTCCTTCCTCTCTCTCTGGTCTACTCCCTGCTTTGTGTCGCAGCAGTTTTTTACTTTGACTTTGTCTTGTTGTGACGCAGATGTTTCCTCCACATTAAACATTTGGTAAGTATCACTTCAGCTGATCTTTGATCTTTTATTAAACTGTAAAATGTGTTTTGAGAAGAGTTTAGTGTGGTTAGAGTTAACTGTAACAGTTATCAACTCGTAATCCTAACAGCCACCGTGTTCAGGATCACCAGCTGCTCTAACAACAGGAGCTAACCAATGCTAACCATGCTAACCATAATGGAGCTGTTTCCAAATCAATGTTTGAGAAATCAAATGTAGCTCTGCTGACAAAGTGAGACAGGACTGGAATTAATCTGTTAGTATGAGGACAATAAATGACTCATCAAACATTACTGAAACTCACTTAATATTTATATTTCAAACACACAACTCATGAAAGAGTCTGAAGTCTCTAATGTTTATTCTGTACTGCAGTAAAAGTACTAATACACACTGTCAAAACCTACTGTGTTAGTACAAGTTAAAGTTATACTTTGAAGATATTACTGAGTCAAAAGTACACAAGTATTATCAGCTAAAGTCATTAGTTCCACTTCCCCTCAGCCCTAGATATTATGTTACAGCCTATTGTTTTTTTTTACAGTCACTGGTAACAGGATACATCACAAGGAGGCCACTTGGAGAGTTGATGTTGCTGATGTTTAGCTCAAGGAGGTGTGTCAGAACTTGTCAGACTACTTAGATCCACCTGGGCATCATGCATTGTATTCAACCCACAGCCATCTTCCAACTACTGAGACAGACTTGGTTTGCGTGTGCCTGAAGGAAAGAGCAGCTGATTCACTGTTTTCTACAGTATCTGTGACATGTTGGAGAGGAATGAGAGACTAATGTGTCCTGTGATGAAAAGCTTGTTATAGTAACAGAGGTCATCTCTCCCAGCAGGTGAGGACTCTGCTATGAGTCAGTGTGAGGACAGAGAGGAGGGAGCCCCTCCCTCTAAAAAGCCCACTCTGTGTGGGGACCATGACAACCAGACCAAAGCTCAGAGGTGAGATGATGATGGACTCTTCTCCATGTTAGAGCTCAGCACTCCCATCACTCCTCCATCATGATTCACACTGAATATATATGTATATAATATTAACTATATACTTTATTAGTCAGAAAAGAGCCAATGACTGATTATCAACTGAGATGAGACAGCATATTTCATCAGATTAGATTTTGGTGAATTTTTTATTTATTTATTTCTTTTTATTTTAAACTGCTCAGCTTTTTTTTCTTTTCTTTTTTTCTAACTTGTAGCACTTTGAGATCTTTTGATGAAAAGGGCATTATAAATAAAATGTATTATTATATATTATTATTAATAGTTACTCATTCTCTGTCTTTGTTTGTATCAGGATGCAGCAGCAGAAACCAGGACCTGAACCCAGCTGTGTGTCCATGAAGAGTGACCGGTCTATGGATCGTCTTATTAACTTTAAAGATGGACAAACTGTTGATGAAAGGTAAGAATTTAAAAGTGAACTTTGTCATTATCTGATTCTCTCAGAGCTACATAGTCGAGGCTCAGCGATGCCACATAATGTGGTTTTGATCTGATGCCCAGTGATACCAGGACCAGAACCACCAGCCAGCTCTGAACTACCAAACACCTTTCTTACAACAACTGAAAGTCCATCTGTTTTCAGGAACATGAAGAGTTGATTCATTGCAACAACAAAAACAAATTAAAAGATCATAATTAATCTTTGGGTTTATCAAGTCCAAGTGAAATCACAAGTCATTGTTGTTAATTTTTTGATTTTGTGAAGTTGAGTCTAAAGTCATCAGACTCATGTTGAGTCAAAGTGACGTGAGCTTCTGCTTCAGAGTGCAGCACTAAGAAAAGTTCACATGTTCACAACATGATCTACTCTGAGACAGATCCATTCATAGTATTCATCCTGACACTCAATTCTCAATATAAGACTTATATATCATTATTGATATAATAATAAAATAGGGCAAATTGATTAATGTAACTTAGTTAAAAGTATTATTTTCATGTTAAACGACTTTTCATTAGTCTGCAGCAAAGACCTGAACCTGTACCTGAACCCAGCTGTGTGTCCATGAAGAGTGACTGGTCTATGGGTCATCCTATTTACTTTAAAGTTGGACAAGCTGCTGATGAAAGGTAAGAATTTAAAAGTGAACTTTGTTATTATCTAATATATCACATTCATATTCGAGGTGGATGATGTCACAAGATGTGGTTTTGATCTGCTGTATAGTGATACCAGGACCAGAACATCCAGATGATATAAGATACTGATATTTTAATTAATAACAACTAATTTACTGACTCACAGTGGAGAGCCATGTGTCCTGAGTTCTGAGGTTATCGCTGCACACCAGCAGTGGGACAGTCTTTGATTTACAAATCAGATTTTAAAATCTCACAGTGACCCTTTGGGGGCTCCATAAAAAACAACTGAAACCAGAAGTTATAATTGATTTTTGTACTTGTTGGCTGAGAAGGAAGAAGCTGTAAAGTTTTGAGTTTGATCGTGAGTCCAATCAAATCTGATAGATGAGCAGCCGATGACATTCTGATTGAATACATACCTGATACCATATCAGAACACCTTTTGTAAGCTGTGTGCAGATTTGAGTACTTGAATGTCAGTAAACTTGATGTTTTCTCCAGAGTTCAACAGGAGAGATCAGAGGGCCTCGATGGTCAGTCTGCCCAGCTGCATCAAACCGACCTGGACTCCATATTTATGGTGTGTACATGTACAAACACAGGTTTCACTATTAACTACAGATTAAATGCTAAACTACCATTCAGATCCCAACAGTCTCCATGCTGCTCTGTTCAGACCAGCATACCTTCAGCCTGATTAATCATATGTTGTGTTCTTTATAGAGGTGTGCGCAAGATTAAAATGTTTAAAGATTGCTCTTGGGGGAATTATTGGAATTGTTGGGTCTTCTATCTGTAAAGTGTCTTGTGATAACTCTTTATGATTTGATACTATAAATCAAATTGAATTGAATTATTAAGTCTGAAGAGATTAGTTATACAGGAGAGAAGCTATTTGAGTTTGTGGCAAAATCTTTCACGGTGCTCATTTCTCATTTCGTGACTTTGTTTTGAATAAAATATATATATATATATTGTTTATCGTTCTGTTTAAGCTGCTGGAGGAGAACATCGTTACCTTTGTGAAGAACGAGCTGAAGAAGATCCAGAAGGTTCTGAATCCAGATTACCCAGAATTCTTAGAGAGTCAGAAGAAGGCTGAGGATGTGTTGGACGGTGAGGATGAAGAGCAGAGTAGGAGCAGCAGAGATGCATTTCTGAAGATTACACTGCACTTCCTGAGGAGAATGGAGCAGGAGGAGCTGGCTGACTGTCTGCAGAACAGTAAGATGATTTAAGATTTAACATGATGGAAAGAGGAAATGTAGTCAAAATGGGAAAAACTATATATATGCTATACTGCACACATCTGCATCATATCCAAGGCTGTTTTCTTAAAACTGATTCAGCCTTAAAGGTTTAGATTTTCTGATGTAATTTGTTGTTTGTTTATTCAGGAACTCGTGTTTCAGTATCCCGCCCCAAATTCAAGTCCAACCTGGAGAAGAAGTTCCAGTGTGTGTTTGAGGGGATTGCTAAAGCAGGAAACCCAACCCTTCTGAATAAGATGTTCACAGAGATCTACATCATGGAGGGAGGGACTGCAGAAGTCAATGAAGAACATGAGGTCAGACAGATTGAAATAGCATCCAGGAAACCAGACAGACCAGAAACAACAATCAGATATGAAGACATCTTTAAAACCCCACCTGGAAGAGATGAACCAATCAGAACCGTGATGACAAAGGGAGTGGCTGGCATCGGGAAAACAGTCTTAACACAGAAGTTCACTCTGGACTGGGCTGAAGGCAAAGCCAACCAGGACATCCAGTTCACATTTCCATTCACTTTCAGAGAGCTGAATGTGCTGAAAGAGAAAAAGTACAGCTTGGTGGAACTTGTTGATCACTTCTTCACTGACGCCAAAGAAGCAGGAATCTGCTGGTTTGAAGAGTCCCAGGTGGTGTTCATCTTTGACGGTCTTGATGAGTGTCGACTTCCTCTGGACTTCCACAACACTGAGATCCTGACTGATGTTACAGAGTCCACCTCAGTGGGTGTGCTGCTGACGAACCTCATCAGGGGTAAACTGCTTCCCTCTGCTCGCTTCTGGATAACCACACGACCTGCAGCAGCCAATCAGATCCCTCCTGAGTTTGTTGACATGGTAACAGAGATCAGAGGGTTCACTGACCCACAGAAGGAGGAGTACTTCAAGAAGAGATTCACAGATGAGGATCAGGCCAGCCAAATCTACTCCTACATTAGGAAATCTCGAAGTCTCCACATCATGTGCCACATCCCAGTCTTCTGCTGGATCACTGCTACAGTTCTGGAGAAGGTGTTAAAGACCAGAGGGGGAGGAGAGCTGCCCAAGACCCTGACTGAGATGTACATCCACTTCCTGGTGGTTCAGTCCAAACTGAAGAACGTCAAATATCATGGAAAATCTGAGATAGATCAACACTGGAGTACAGAGACCAGGAATATGATTAAGTCTCTGGGAAAACTGGCTTTTGAGCAGCTGCAGAAAGGCAACCTGATCTTCTATGAATCAGACCTGACAGAGTGTGGCATCGATATCAGAGCAGCCTCAGTGTACTCAGGAGTGTTCACACAGATTTTTAAAGAGGAGCGTGGACTGTACCAGGACAAGGTGTTCTGCTTCGTCCATCTGAGTGTTCAGGAGTTCCTGGCTGCTCTTCATGTCCATCTGACATTCATCAACTCTGGAGTCAACCTGCTGGCAGAAGAACAATCAACATCCCAGAAGACTGAAGCCAGAGAAGATGGATCTTCACAGTTCTACCAAAGTGCTGTGGACAAGGCCTTAGAGAGTCCAAATGGACACCTGGACTTGTTCCTCCGCTTCCTCCTGGGTCTTTCACTAGACACCAATCAGACTCTCCTACGAGCTCTGATGACACAGACAGGAAGTAGCTCACAGACCAATCAGAAAACAGTCGAGTACATCAAGATGAAGATCAGTGAGGATCTGTCTGCAGAGAGAAGCATCAATCTGTTCCACTGTCTGAATGAACTGAATGATCATTCTCTGGTGGAGGGCATCCAACAGTCCCTGAGTTCAGGAAGTCTCTCCACAGATAAACTGTCTCCTGCTCAGTGGTCAGCTTTGGTCTTCATCTTACTTTCATCAGAAAAAGATCTGGATGTGTTTGACCTGAAGAAATACTCTGCTTCAGAGGAGGCTCTTCTGAGGCTGCTGCCAGTGGTTAAATCCTCCAACAAAGCTCTGTACGTGCACATAACTATCAAGATTAAATTAAGTTTTTATTTAGAGTAAACAAAATTGTGTAATAGTTTTTTTTATTGCTGATTTCTCTTCAGGTTAAGTGGTTGTAACCTGTCAGAGAGAAGCTGTGAAGCTTTGTCTTCAGTTCTCAGCTCCCAGTCCTCTAGTCTGAGAGAGCTGGATCTGAGTAACAACGACCTGCAGGATTCAGGAGTGAAGCTGATGTCTCCTGGACTGAAGAGTCCACACTGCAGACTGGAAACTCTCAGGTTGGTGTTCAGTTAGGATCTAAGTAACAATTTTCAACAACAACAATTCTTGTATTTTTTGTAACCAACCTTGAGTGCCTGGCTATGTTTTTTATGACTTTTTTGGTCATAACTCTTCCTCCTCTCCATGAACTCAATTCCCTTCCATGAGCACCGGTGGTTTAAAGGATACCACCACGTGCTTCTTAAGTAAATCCTTAGTTGGGGACAACAGTGAACAAATGTGAATGTCTAATATGACGTGTGTGTGTTTGTGTGTGTGCACGCGCGCATGTGTGTGTGTGTGTGTGTGTGTGTGTGTGTGTGTGCACGCGCACTTGCATGTGTGTGTGTGTGTGTTTAGTCTCTCAGGCTGTCTGATCTCAGAGGAAGGCTGTACTTCTCTGGCCTCAGCTCTGAGCTTCAACCCCTCCCATCTGAGAGAGATGGACCTGAGCTACAATCATCCAGGAGACTCAGGAGTGAAGCTGCTGTCAGATGGACTTAAGGATACAAACTGGAGACTGGACACTCTCAGGTATGGACGGACAGAAATGTACTAAGGGACTCTGGTTCATCTTTAATGGAGGATCTGAGTAAAGGTGTATATAATTTTTATTGAAGGTCAGAGGTCTGGAACGATTCAATTGGCATTAACAAAATAAGATTTAATCAACTCACTTATCACTTTAAACGTACATTCAAATGAAGTACTTTCTTTTCCTAGTCAACTTTTGTTCTGATATAGGTAGCTGAAATTTGGTACCAGTACCCAACGGTACCTTTTTTCGGTAGCTTACTTTCTCTCTAACAAAATAATTAATTTAATTTGGAAAAATAAGCCAAACATATTTAGCTTGTCTCAGAGTAAGTGTAACCACAGCGTGACAGCTTTAGCAGCATTGTCCTGACTGTGACTTGAACAAGCTGTAGTGAGAGCTGTAGAGTCGACCTAGTTACACTCTGTCTCTTTGAAAACTGTATTTCACTATGATTACAGCCGGCCCTCCCTATACACAAACTAAGTGGCTGCTTAGGGCCCCGTGGCTACTAGGAGGCCCCCAAACTTTGGTCTGACCATAGATCCAGACCGTGACATAGCTAACATTACCTGATTCTGACTGACATGTCAACATGACATGAATGTTGGTAATGAAATGTTCGGTGTTGCTGATAGAGCGACAAGCAAGGATCATGATGTTTGCTTGAATCTAAAAGTGGCAAAAATGGTGACCTACATACAGCGAAACCCGCTGTCCTCCGCTGCCGCTGCCTCGGATTTGACCGGCAAATACAACAAAGGGCCTTCAGATGTACAGGGCCGGCCCTGACTATGATGGTTAAATTATGCAATTATACACAGCCCTGGTGTATGAAGTTGATTGTGTCTTTCTTTCTTCCTGCAGGGTGGACTACAGTGGACCACACATGCTGAGACCTGGTCTGAGGAAGTGTGAGTGTGTTTTAAATTTGCTCTAAGAGAACTCAGCTGTCTTTCACTAGTTTAACCCCTTCCTGGCACTAGAAGTTTTATATTAGATGAGGTTATTTACTATTTCAATGTTTTACTGTGCAGGATGCTGATTGCTTCAGTTCAGTTTATTTTATGAAAGGGGACAGTGCAAATTAATAAAACACATGATTTCCCATGGGTTAAAAAAGCCAGAATTATTTATTATAATTATAATTTTTCATCTGTAGTCCCCTGCCCTTGATGTTAAAAAAGGCTTTTTAAAATGCAAAGAAACAAAATACAACAAAACAAAGCACAACGCAGAACTTAACATAAGACAAGACACAACACAGAAGCAGAAAAATATACAACAAAGCAAAGCAACAGAGTATAAGAGTGCTTAGCAATTGATAGCCAATTCGCTAAATCTCCCTTTACCAGTGGATGTTATTATATAGACATTAGGGTTGCACGATATTGACAAAATATGATACCGGTACCGGATAAGCGGACGAAGATGGATGGATGGGATATTGTGAAAACGCAACAAAATAGATTCATAAAAAATTAAAAAAGGTTTTCTTACAACACAAGGTTTATTTCAACTGATGGTCACATTGGAGTGGTCCAACATGAAGAAATAAATAAGGACCATGTCTACAGAACAGGACATGTTCTACTGGTTGGACAGTATAAAATGAATAAGGACCATGTCTACAGAACAGGACATGTTCTACTGGTTGGACAGTATAAAATAAATAAGGACCATGTCTACAGAACAGGACATGTCCTACTGGTTGGACAGTATAAAATGAATAAGGACCATGTCTACAGAACAGGACATTGTTCTACTGGTTGGACAGTATAAAATAAATAAGGACCATGTCTACTTGTTCCCAATGGTTAGCACTGTGGCCTCACAGCAAGAAGGTTCTGGGTTCGAATCCAGGACGTTCCGGGCTTTTCTGTGTGGAGTTTGCATGTTCTCCCCATGTTTGCTCCGGTTTCCTCCATCATCAAAAACATGTACTAGGTTCTCCAGTCAGTGCCCTTGATCACTCAGGCTCAGATCTGGAGTTGGTCCCCGGGCGCTGTGATTGGCTGCCCACTGCTCCCTTGAGGGATGGGTTAAATGTACAATATTTAACTTTCTGCCGCTAGGTGTCTCTCAACCAAAACAATGGATGGTAAACACAGACGTTTGATGATGTTGGGAAGTTGCATGGAATAATGGGATTTTTTATTGGTAAACGCTATTGTTGATTAAAATTAAAATGCATCTGTTCACGGAACACGTAACTAGATGGTGAAAGGTTATATGACGCCACTGACAGGCGACTAAATGAAACATGCTGTGTCTGAAAATAAAATAACAGATTTCTCTGGGTTTGCCATTTGATGGAAACATTTGGGATAGTGTAACTACACAACTCTAAACAATATATAACATAGGTATGGTCGTTTTTAGACATTTTAATGCAGGAAAGTTACATATTGTACCTTTAAATGCAGAGAATGAATTTCGCTACATGTATGTGTATGTGACAATAAAGTACCTTTACCTTACCTTACAGAACAGGACATGTTCTACTGGTCAGACACAAATTAAACAAGTTTTCTTACAACACAAGGTTTATTTCAACTGACAGTCATATTGGACTGGTCCAACATGAAGAAATAAATAAGGACCATGTCTACAGAACAGTATAAAATATATAAAAAGAACAGGACACAACTTTTCTTTCTCTTCTCTGATTCGTTCCGTTTAGTTGTCTCTATCTATTTCTTCACTCGTCACTCTGTCGAAATATGCACACACGTCACGTGGTACGCTCCATAGGGTTTGTCACGTAGTGGACCCGTGCGCTGATGTGCACTAACGTGCAAGTGGCACGGTAACTGGCCAATGAAACATGATCATTATAGTGTTTCAAACAAGCTCTAAATCAAACACAACTAAGCCACACAGCCAACGGACGGAATGCAGCGCTCCACAATATAAACAAAATATTGCATACTTATTGTAACACTTTTAGGATATTGCGATAACAAGATTGAGTCGATATGTCTTGCACCCCTAACAGACATAAGTAACTATGAAGAAATAATCAAGAAACAATAGCACGGTGCTTCCATTGTGAACTACTTAACTCACACTGGCCAATCATGTATCCAGAGATCAGACTTGTCAGTGTGGTTTGAGGCGGTGTGAGAGTCCCGTACAGGACACAGGAAACATCACTGCCTCTATCTCTGCCACAAGAACGTTTTAAAACACCAAACACAAGCAGTGAACTGCACGGGAGTTTGTGGAACAGCTGAGTGTTTCCTTCAACAACAAGGCACTCGCTATGTCTCGCTCGTCTCTTTTCTTTCTCTCTCTCTGTGAAATTAAGCTGCGTTTAACTGCACTTGAAAGCGCCTGTTTTTGGTATGAATGCCCCATTAATGTTAAAGTTTTTCTCATACTGTCTGTCTGCATATACCTGTATTCACTCTCTGTCTGTGTGCTGTCCTCTATATTGAGAACTTGGTTTATTCAGAAATGTTTGATATAAATTAATTTGATGTGTTGAACTTAATTCTATTGTAAATACATTCAGGAATAGTTTGCAGGGAACCTTTATTTTGAAATTCATGGCATGTAACTTGTTTACATTTCCGTAGCTAGTAATAGTAGAAGAAGAAGTAAGCTAGAAGAAACATGGGGCGTTTCTCAATCTGTGTTCTTCTATTGACTTGTGTTCTTGTGTCCCTGTGAAACGTCATCTTGTGTTTCCAAAGTACTGTCCCAATACACAAGTTCGCATTTCACCAAGAACAGTTAAGATTCCCGGAAATGTTCTTGACACGCCCATTTTACAGAGGATGCATTGGTTGGTAACTTGTATGAACTTAGCAGCAGAGAGAAATGAACAGCAGAGAGAAATAAACAGTTTGGATTTGGAATATAGGCAATCCTGCTAAAATCTTTGCCGAATTGACAATTTGCTCCAAAGTTTTCGGAGTTTTCGGAGCTCCCTGAAGTGAGGCGACAGCCAGCTTGCGCCTGCCCCAGCTGCTAGCTCGTCACTCAGACAGTCACGCTCTGATACCCCGCTGTAAGCCGGAGGTCTTTTAGACCGGTCCCGTAAATAAGAGGCTTTATTTCCGCCATTGACTGATCGTTTGTTTAAATATCACAACATGTCCATCATAAGATTAACGGGAACCTGTAGTTAACTGCCTCGCAGTTAAATTCCACAAGCACACACACACACACAACACACACACACACCCACACACACACACATGGTCATGTTTATTTCTTTAAAGTTTGAAGCTGGTTGTCATACCAACTCAACAACATTTATTTAGTTCTTACTTGTTAACAGTGTAACTGTTATTTGTTAAATTATTATAGTTATGTGTTAGGTGACTTAGGTTTACATATTATGTATTGAAGTACTTTAAAACGTTCATATATTGTTCAATTTAAATAATTTTCAATTTTAAAAAAACTCCATAAAGAGCCTTTCTTTGATGTCATTTTTTAAGAATCGGTTTAGGAATCTGAATGGTAAACATCGAGACCCTAGAAATAGTTCCAAGTATTCTGACTGTTCTTCTTAAAATGATTTGAGGAGTTCTCCTGTAGAAGGAGCAGTGAGAGAGTGAATGAGGGGAACGGTTTGGAGCCCAGCTGATGATGATGTCATGGTTGTTGTTGTTGTTGTGGTGTGGTTGCCGTGGTTACCGGGGAAGCGGTTGAGCAGCAGCTCCACTGAGCAGACGTTGAGGTCCAGCTGGTCCACGTGATGCTGACTGAAGTACCCGATCTTCAGGTTCCTGGAGGAACACACACACACACACACACACACACAGCTAGTTAATACACACACTAACACACACACACACACACACACACACACACACACACACACACACCTAGTTAATACACACACTCACACACACACACACACACACACACACACACACACACACACACACACCTAGTTAATACACACACTAACACACACACACACACAGCTAGTTAATACACACACTAACACACACACACACACACACACACACACACAGCTAGTTAATACACACACTAACACACACACACACACACACACACACACACACACACACACACACACCTAGTTAATACACACACTAACACACACACACACACACACACACACCTAGTTAATACACACACTAACACACACACACACACACACACACACACCTAGTTAATACACACACTAACACACACACACACACACACACACACACACACACACACACACAGCTAGTTAATACACACACACACACACACACACACACACAGCTAGTTAATACACACACTAACACACACACACACACACACACACACACACAGCTAGTTAATACACACACACACACACAGCTAGTTAATACACACACTAACACACACACACACACACACCTAGTTAATACACACACACACACACACACACAGCTAGTTAATACACACACTAACACACACACACACACACACACACACACACACCTAGTTAATACACACACTAACACACACACACACACACACACACACACACACACACACACACACACACACCTAGTTAATACACACAACACACACACACACCTAGTTAATACACACTAACACACACACACACACACACACACACACACAGCTAGTTAATACACACACACAGCTAGTTAATACACACACTAACACACACACACACACTAACACACCTAGTTAATACACAAACTAACACACAGCTAGTTAATACACACACACACCTCTAGTTAATACACACACTAACACACACACACACACA